>NW_005872862.1:16107-18301 GCF_000147115.1 Myotis lucifugus | reverse complement strand
CCTGCAGAGGGCGGGAGCGGGCCCGTGAGCAGCGCAGCTGGGCTCCGGGCCCTGTCGGCTGTCTGTCACAGGAGGGCTGGGCTCCTGGGCCCCGTCGGCCTGTCTGTCCACAGGAGGGCTGGGCTCCTGGGCCCCGTCCGCCTGGCTGTCCAAGGAGGGCTGGGCTCCTGGGCCCTGTCGGCCTGTCTGTCCACAGGAGGGCTGGGCTCCTGGGCCCCGTCCGCCTGGCTGTCCAAGGAGGGCTGGGCTCCTGGGCCCTGTCGGCCTGTCTGTCCACAGGAGGGCTGGGCTCCAGGGCCCTGTCGGCCTGTCTGTCCACAGGAGGGCTGGGCTCCACACCTGTCTCTATAGGGATCGAACCTGCAACCTTGGGGTGGATGATGCTCTAACCAACTGAGCGGCCCAGCCAGGGCCCGGTGTATGGAAACTCTGTGTTATTCTTATGACATTTCTGTAATTCTGGGAATTATGTCAAAGAAAATGCATTAAACAATTTTAAAGGAAGCAACATCTTTAAGTTTTTAAATGGAAAAATGCTCATTTTGGGGCTTCCGGACCAGTAGGAAATGTACAGTATTCAGTAACTGTGTTATGAACAACCCTCAGCCCCTGGGTCCCGCACGGCTAGTTTGGTTCCATGGACGTCCTGGTCCCACAGGGTTACTTTGGTTCCATGGACGTCTCGCAGTCACCGAGATGGCTTTGGTGCCCACACGCCTCTCCCCAGGGACCTTCACTACTGTCACCCGCACCGCGTGGTCCTGGCCTGGGTGGCACCTGAGCCAGCTCCCCTGAGTGCCACCCTGAGGCGGAGGGGTTCATGTCGCTGCACCCAGGTCACAGGGAGCCCCTCGGCTCAGAGATGCGACCTGACTACAGCGAGGACGTGCAGGTCGGGGCGGGAGCTCACCCCGAGCCGGTCTGACTCCGCGCCGGGGCTCTGAGCTCTGGGCACTGAGCTCCCGGCACTGAGCGCCCGGCTCTGAGCTCCGGGCACTGAGCTCCCGGCATTGAGCGCCCGGCACTGAGCTCCGGGCACTGAGCTCCGGGCACTGAGCTCCCGGCATTGAGCGCCCGGCTCTGAGCTCCGGGCACTGAGCTCCCGGCATTGAGTGCCCAGCTCTGAGCGCCCGGCTCTGAGCTCCCGGCACGGGGCTCTCTCCGCCATGAGGCCCAACACCATCACAGTGACCCCCTGCAGCCTGGAGCTGGGCACGGGCTCCATCCTAATATCAGGGCCGAGGGGCACCCCAGCGACAAGACCCCGAGATGCACGCATTTCAAGTCCTCCCCGCAGCCCCGCTCCTGAGCACACACAGGCCCCGCCGCACCGGCCCAGGCAGAGGCCGGCAGCGCCCCGGAGCCGCGCTCACCGCAGATGAAGCACGTCGTCTTGAGGATCTCCTCTTTCTTCTGCTTCTCGCTCCTCAGGTCGGCGAAGGTGTCGATGATGACCCCGAAGATGAGGTTCAGCACGATGATGATGACCATGAAGAAGAAGAGCAGGTCGTAGATGACGCGGGCGGCGAACAGGGGCTCCTGGAAGGAGGGCTCGGTCAGCAGGCCCCACCTCCGCTCCGCAGGCCGGGCAGCGGGAGGGCTCCACGCACCACGGCGGACGTCCCCTCTCAACACCAGGGGGCACCCTGACCCCCACATCACCCGGCAGCCTCCTGGAGCAGAACTTAAACAGGATGTCAAGCGTTAAGAAGGCCACCACTTGGTTGAGCGCTGACCTATGAACCAGGAGGTCATTGTTCGATTCCCGGTCAGGGCTCAATCCCCAGTGTGGGACGTGCAGGAGGCAGCTGTTCAATGAATCTCTCTCATGATTGATGTTTCTATCTCTCTCTCTCCCTCTCCCTTTTTCTCTGAAATCAATAAAAATAATATATTTTTTAAAAAGGCTACCACTGCATCTCTTCATACCCTGTGTCTAAGTTGTGTGCTCTAGCCGGTTTGGCTCAGTGGATAGAGTCGGCCTGTGGACCGAAGGGTCCCGGGTTCAATTCTGGTCAAGGGCACATGCCCAGCTGGTGGCTCAATTCCCAGTAGGGGGCGTGCACGAAGCAGCCGATCAATGATTCTCTCTCATTATTGATGTTTCTATCTCTCTCTCCCTCTCCCTTTTTCTCTGAAATCAAAAAAAATATATTTTAAAAAAATAAATAAAATCAATAAATTGTGAATCTCG
>NW_005872862.1:1566-16004 GCF_000147115.1 Myotis lucifugus | reverse complement strand
TGACTGGACCAGCCCTCCCACCGGCGTCAGCGTGTCCGATGGAGAGGGACGGTGCCCCCAGGAGCTGGCCCTGCCCGTCCATGCGTCCCCGCTCCCAGGCTGCCTGCGTGGCTTCTGTCTGTGCTCCAGCCCCTCCCCCACTGTTCCCCGCCCCCGCCCCCCACCCCCCTGGTCCTCTGGGGACGCAGCCACCTCTTTGGACGGCTTCCTGAGCACGTCACCCACGCCGCCGCCGCTCCGCAGCCCGTGGCTCAGCACGGTGACGATGCACATCAGCAGGGTCTCGCACGTGTGCTCCTTGTCCTGCTCCGGCTCCTCGGCCGGGAGCAGCGCTGCGAACGCAGACAGAGCGAGAGAGAAGGAAATGAAGGCCCGAGCGCCACACGCCTCCTTCTGAAAGGCGGAAGTCCGGGCACTTCTGTTTTCATCACTGCCCCCTGCTCACTTCTCCAGCCAGGCCAGACCTGCCCTCCCACCTCGGAATCTAAACACTCCCCGTCCTTCTCAGGGGTAAACTCCAGCCCAGCGCTGAGCAGGCGTCTGACCTCAGAGAAGCTGCTCCTACCCTGAGCCACAGCCTCTCCCCTCTCAGCTGAGGGCAAGGCCACCAGGCTCCTCACTGCGGTGTTGTAGGGGCTGCACCTGGCAGCATGCGAGAGCGGCTCCTCTGATTAAACCGCTTTATGCTGGAGGCTGCCCACTGCTTTTTAAAAGCAGTGACCTTTCTACCTTCATTCTTTTCCCCAGCTGCAGAGAGAAGGGCCTTGCTGAAACACACATCTCATCATATCACTCCCCTTTCAGCAACTTCCAATCATCCGTTGGATGAAATGTAACCTCCCTAGCCTGACATGTAAGACCTTTCGTGATCTGACCCTTTGCCAACCTGGCTGGCTTCATTTCTTGCTATTCTTCTTCCTCATAAACCATATCTCCCTATACCTGCTGTATTCTACTCCAAGCCTTCAGACGGGCTGCTCCCTCTAACAGAATGCCTGCCCCTCCGCCTTCGCCGGATAGTCCGCTGTTTTGGTTTAGCTGTCACTTCCTGGTGATACTCTCACTGCACTATGAGGCTGGGTGCCTCTCTTCCGTGTTCCATCCTTATTCCCGGCATTCAGCAGCTCTCAGGTGACCCCACCTGCCCGCCTGCCACCCCCATCCCCCTGTCACTGTATCTTAGAATACAACGGCCCCTGGCAGACAGTGGGCCCCCAGGAAGTCCCGGCTGAATCCATGAAGCCGACCTCTCTTCTCACAGAGCCTTCTCCTCCCTGTCTCCCTCGGCTCCCCCAGCCTTTCCTGGCGGCCCCCGGCCTCACGTCTGGGCCTCCCGAGGGGCCTGGCACTAACGCGGGGCTGCAGGCTACGGGGTCCTACCTTCCTGGGGTGTGGGAGAGGAGCAGTTCTCCCCAGACCCCACCCTGCACACGTCCGAGAACAGGAACTCGCTGGCCAAGCTCTCGCCGGCCTCTGGGAGAGAGAAGGACACTGTGATGCACAACCTCGCACAGACGCCACCCCACAGTCCTGCCCGCACGGTCAAGGCGCAGACGCCCTGGCACGTCTGCTTGGTGACCTGGGCGGGGGCTGGGGATCCGCATGTCGGCAGCACCTCTCTCCCCGGAAACGCCCACGGCTGAGACTGACCCGCACGGCCGAACGCGCAGACTCGGCCAGGCTCACACCGAGTCGGCACCGGGCCTGGCAGCGGCACCGGCGAAAACCCAGGTGGGACCCGAGAGGCTCAGGGCGCCGTGCCCTTCGGTCGGGGACGATCGGGGACGCCCTCCACCCGCAGAGCCCGGCGCACCTGGGAGGGCGGTGTCGTTGGGCAGCGGGTCCACCTCCAGCAGGAAGTCGGCCTTGAAGAAGAGGTAGCCCACGATGGAGAAGAGGTAGACCAGGATGAGCGCCAGCACCGCCGTCAGGATGATGGAGCGCCCGTTGCGGGTGACGCTCTTGATGACGTTGAGCAGGGTCTCCTCTCTGTACACCAGGTCAAAGAGCTGCAAGACGAATGGGAGACGACGGGGTGCTTACAGGGCGCCCCCCCTCCATGGGACGCACACCAACGGACAGGACTCGCCCTCAGGCAGCTCAGAAGCATCATGTGGTTACCCTGCTCTTCCCACCTGCCCGTCTCCACAGCGAAGGGCGAGACGGTGAAAACGGGGGAGATGCCCAGAGAAGGGAGGCGGGAAACAGCAGCACTGCCAGGGGGACATTCAGTCTGGAGGTGCTGGACATAGGGCACAGGCTGCACCAGTGAGACTGGGCGGGGAGGGGGGGCACCGGGGCAAGTGGGGCCCTTAAAAGGAAGCGAGGTGCAGAAGGCAATGTCGATGGGGGTCAAAGGTTACCCAGCAAGCGAGAGCCATTTCGAATGCCGGACGGTGACACTGCCCGGTCACGGAGGAGACAGGTGACCTTTCCCTCCCCACCCACAGCATCTCCGACTTTAAAGCACAGAATGCCCGGCTTCACGAAGGAAAAAGGTTCTCCTACAGAAAGTGACCCGTGTCCCACGGAGAACACGGCGAAACCACAGGAAAGCACAGAGAAGAGCAATACATCGCACGTCACCCCACTATCCACCCACGTCAGCTGGACAAGCTATTTCATCTCATGACGTTTGGGAAAAAGTCACACATGCACATGCATGTTTACGGACACGTTAACCATCACACACGGCAATCTGAACCCGTTCACGCCGCCGCCGACCACCCCGGGCCTCTGAGGAGAGGATGGGATCAGAAACATCCTCCTTGGCAAGTGTTGGCTGAGTCCGAGGAATAAAGAGCCCGGCCGGCCCGGCTCCGTGGCTGAGCGTCGACCCAGGAACCAGGAGGTCACGGTTCGATTCCCGGTCAGGGCACATGCCCGGTTTGTGGGCTCGATCCCCAGTAGGGGGCATGCAGGAGGCAGCCGATCAGTGATTCTCTCTCATCATTGATGTTTCTCTCTCTCTCTCCCTCTCCCTTCCTCTCCCTTCCTCTCTAAAAATCAGTAACAACATATTTTAAAAAAAGAAATAAAGAAACACAGAGGCAACACCTCCTGATCCGGGTTGGGGGCACCGTCTGTTATGAAAAGTAAAAGGCGGATCTGCTACGTCAGTGTGACCTGCCCTCCCTGACTCCCCTGGGCTCCTGTGGGCTGACCGGCCCCCCCTTGGGGGGTGGGCTCCTTCCCAGATCCCGCCAACACTGCGCACAGAGGCACTACCTCCTTAGAGCAGGCACAGCAATCACAATCGAAAGGACGGACGGATCTGTGTCCTGGCCAGTATGCTCAGTGGTTAGAGCATCCGTCCCCGCCCCCCTCAACCCCACCCCAGACCGAAGGGTCGAGGGTTCGATTCCCGGTCAAGGGCATGTACCTGGGTTGCAGGTTCAATCCCTGGCCCCAGTCAGGGCATGTGCGGGAGGCAACCTCTGGATGCGTCTCTCTCATGTCAATTTCTGTCCCTCTCTCTGTTCCTTTAAAAACCACGGGAAAAATGCCCTCGGGAGAGGGCTAAAACCAAGCGGAGGGGCCGGGGGTGAGGGGCCCGGCCCTCCCTCCGGTTTGCACGGGCGCCCGCGGGCTCACCAGCAGGCTGTAGAAGAACTCGTGCACGAAGAGCCCGAGGGCGCAGATGAGCAGGTAGAGCAGGTGGTAGAGGAACTCCACGTCCAGCACCATGGCGCGGTAGCCCCGTGTGAACGTGCCGCAGTTGCCCACGAAGCTCATCAGGAAGATGATCTTGTTGCAGACCTGGGGGCAGGAGAGGGGCCGGCACTTAAGCACGGCTGTGCCCCCCCCTGCCCCCCCCCTCTTTTGCACCGAGTGCCCCACCAAACCCACGGGGAACCGCCCTGCGGGCCGAAGTCATTTCGTGACTTTGCTTTTCAGGCACATCCCCAGCGACGTGGTCGTCAAATGACTGCGGGGCCACGGTGACCAAGTGGCGTTGGAATGCCACAAAACCCGGCGTGAGCACAGACCGAAATGACGGCGCTCAAAATGAATCATTTCCGACACCCTTACGGGACCTAGTCAGACAGCCCTGCGACCGGCAGAGGGAAGGCGTTTTCTGAAACTGTCGCGTCAGAGGCGGGACAGAGCGAAGTTTAATAAGAACGAGGAGGTTCCTGCTTCCCCCTCGCTCCCAATTTCACGGCGAAGGTGGACCTTTTCTTGGGGAAAGAAAAGGAAGGGACTTTGGGGTGCGTTCTATCCCCTGCCTCCTCTTCTGGGAATAATTCTTCCTTTTCCTCTGGGGGTGCAGCCCTGACCCGGTGTCGGCCCTGGAGGTCCGGGGGGGCTCCATCGGCCAATCAGAGGACTGCACCCCGGCAGCAATGGCTGGTCCAGCGACAGGCAAGGACCGGATGGGGCCAGGGACACCTATCGAGGTCTTTCCTGGGACGGCGGCAAAGACAACCCCGTGCCTTGCCCTGGCCTTGACCCTGACAGAAGTCTGTCCTGCCGCCCCTGGAGCCTCTGGGAACCTCCAGGCCGGCAGGGGAAGGCCGAGGAATTCTGCAGGGAAAGCCCTCCCAGCGTTTCCCATGCGGACTTGACCCCCGAGGGCCTGATCCTGGCATTCAGAGCCGGGTCACCCGTGCGGGGCCAGGTCCTGCACGTCACACGCCTCTCCACGCGCTGACACACCTTCCTTCCGCCTCGCCTGAGCCGTCAGCTTGAAGCGGCTCCCTCTCCGCAGGCCCTGCTGCCCTGCACCGCATGCCCCTCTGGGGACGGCTACTGGTGCACGGAATTACCCAGCACCTTGCTTTGCCATCTCACGCCCATCTTTGCCAGTGACCTCAGCTTCCTTACACGCTCGGGCGGAAACCTCTGGAAGGCGGTGCCTCCCATACCAACTCTCCTCCTTTTGCCTGGAACCCTCCAGCCCATCTTCCACCTCACACCAGCCGCCTCCGCCTCCTAAGATTCTCCCAGCATGCAGCTGGCTTCCACACTTCCGTTGTATGGAGACAGCAGTCCCAAACGTCACCACGGACTTTGAAACCTCGATGCTCTCGCAACCGCGCTCCCCGCGCCCCATGTGTGGCTACCCTCTCGCCTCTCCTGCTCCGCGTGGCCTCACAGAGCGGGATGCTGTGTTCATATTCGATCGCTGGGCTGACTGGCTGGAATCTCCAGTCCCAGCAAACCCGTGACCAGATCGGCAAGACTAACTGACACCTCAGCGGCACCGCCCTTCGTGCCGGACTCCCGGGAGGCCAGTCCCCGAGCGCGCGATCGCCGGGCCGCCACCCGGACCGAACCGAGAGGCCCACCTGGGCCCCGCCGGCGCCCGCGGTTTTACCAGCCGACCCGGCGCTCCCTTCCCGCACCGCAAGCACAGGCCGAGGTCCTGGGACCAGGGGGAAGGCGTGCCGAGGCGCACGTCCACAGAGCAGGGCGGCGAGGGCCCGGACTCACGTTGAAAGCGCCCAGGAGGAACAGCGTGGGCTGCAGCCCCACGGAGAAGATGAGCCGCAGGATCGTGGACGCGATCAGCGCCCGGATGCCGTGGGGCTTGGGGAGCGCGATGACGATGGCCAGCGAGACGAGCATGGCCGTCCACAGCAGCCCCGACCAGTGCGGCTCCAGCGTCCCTGCAAGACAGGCGGGTCACGGAGCAGAGCTCGCGGCGAGTGCAGGGACAGGCAGCGTGGGCTCAACGGTACCTTCTCCAGCCACCTCTCCGGCCTGTGGTCACAGCGCTCGGCTCCAATTCCCGGCCCCGGACAGAACCCTCCCACCCATGTCTTCCCTCCCCACCTTCACTCGTGCTCCTTCCCCTGGGAGACCCTGTCCCGGTCCCCTTAGGTCTTAGCTCGGATGTCACCCCTTGGGAAGCAGCCCCACCCGTCTCCCCAGGAACCCGGTGCTGCTCTTTCAGCTTTTGTCCCCTGGGCACCCACACGGGACAGCTTTTCTAGTGCTCGCGTGGCATCCTACAGGCGCCCTCACGTGCTTGTTCAAGAAATAAGACAGCCCTGGCTGGCGTGGCTCAGTGGACAGAGCGTCAACCTATGGACCGAAGGGTCCCGGGTTCGATTCCGGTCAAAGGCATATACCTCAGTTGCAGGCTTGATCCCCGGCCTTGGTCAGGGTGCATATGGGAGGCAACCAGTCGATATGTCTCTCTCACATCGATGTTTCTCTCTCTCTGTCTCTCCCCTCTGTCCCTCTCTCTCTAAAAAAAGTCAATGGAAAGTATCCTCGGGTGAGGATTAACAACAAAAAAGAAAGAAATAAAGTCAGTCAGATTGCATCACACTTCCCAAGGGAAAGGAGACGGGAACCCTAAATGTCTAATTTCTATGGAAGGCACACGGGGGGGGGGGGAGTGCAGGCCCCTCCCTGCATCAGGGTCTTCGGGGGGGGGGGCGCAGAGGGGGGGACCGTCCACATCGCCAGCGTCTGCTACAATCCGACCACCCCTGCGCGGACCCGGCTGTCTCCCCTGCTACTGTGCTATTTAGAGCCCCACGGGCCGGCTTGGTTACATAACGGGCGCCAACGCGGCTAAAAATACAGCTCCGCATGCTCATGAGGCCGTTTCAAACGCCGCCACATCCTGCGTCCCCTTCGGCCGCAAGCGAGAGGCCCGGGACGCAGGCCGCCGACATCCGTCCACTCCAGGAGCAGGGGTGGGGGACCTGCGGACGGAGCCTCGCAGTGCCTGCCTGCCCGGCTCTGCCCGCACGAGCTGTGTGGCTCGGGGTCAGTGTCTCACCTTCTCTGACACGGTTTCCCCACAGACACGGGAGGCGGCTAAGCTTTCTCATGGGGGCGCCACGTGCCCGCCCTTCCTGTCCATGAGCACGGGCAGGGATTGCCACCTACACCCGCGGGAAAGGGGCCACCTCGTCCTGTCTGAGGGGGGCCCTGCGACCCCACGTGCTGCCTGGGTACGTCCAGGGGTCGGAGCCGAGGTGCAGGCCGCGGCCGCCCCGCCGCTCTCCCCGGGGCCGCCCTGAATGCGAAGGCAGGTACCTCCCCGGGCGCCGCGGAACGGGTAGAAGAAGGCCACCAGCAGGTTCATGAGCACGGCCAGGTTGAAGGAGATGCTGCTCCAGAAGGACATGTTGCGGGCGCACCAGTACAGCACGGGCTGGGCTGCGGGGACGCGGGGGAGCGGGGTCAGCTGGGGGTCCACCCCGCACCCCACCTTACAGGCACCAGTACAGCACGGGCTGGGCTGCGGGGACGCGGGGGAGCGGGGTCAGCTGGGGGTCCACCCCGCACCCCACCTTACAGGGCACCAGTACAGCACGGGCTGGGCTGCGGGGACGCGGGGAGCGGGCAGGTGAGGGGGCGGCTGGGGGTCCACCCCGCACCCCACCTCACAGGCACCAGTACAGCATGGGCTGGGCTGCGGGGACGCGGGGAGCGGGGTCAGCTGGGGGTCCACCCCGCACCCCACCTCACAGGCACCAGTACAGCACGGGCTGGGCTGTGGGGACGCAGGTGAGGGGGCGGCTGGGGGTCCACCCCGCACCCCACCTCACAGGCACCAGTACAGCACGGGCTGGGCTGCGGGGACGCGGGGAGCGGGGTCAGCTGGGGGTCCACCCCGCACCCCACCTCACAGGCACCAGTACAGCACGGGCTGGGCTGCGGGGACGCAGGTGAGGGGGCAGCTGGGGGTCCACCCCGCACCCCACCTTACAGGCACCAGTACAGCATGGGCTGGGCTGCGGGGACGTGGGGAGCGGGCAGGTGAGGGGGGCAGCTGGGGGGTCCACCCCGCACCCCCCACGCTTCACAGCAGTGGGGGGCGTGGCGATTATTCCAGCTGTGCTCCCCACTGGGAGACACCCGTACCCACCTGTGCGCCCTTCCCTGCAACCCGCCGGGAGCCCGACCGACTGACTGACCCGCTGCCGGCGCCGCCTGGACCCACCTCGCAGCTTCTTCTGCCAGTTCATCTCGTTGAAGAGGTCCTCCGAGCGCAGGAAGAAGTCGTTGATCTTGCTGCCCTGCTCGTCGCGCTCGGTGGTGTAGTAGATGCGCAGCTTGGACTCCTTGGTGAGGAACTCGCAGATGCTGGGCACCGGGAAGACGATCTGCTCCATGGTGCGGTCCAGCCGGACGATCTGGGGCGGGGGTGGGGGTGGGGGAGCGTGAGCAGCCCCCTCCGACCGCCCCCCCTCCCCCACGGGGGCCCTGGCGCCATATTCAAGGCGGCGAGCGATACAGACCCAGCGAGGCGTCTCTGACCACACCCCCCCCAGACCGGCGTGTCTCTCAGATCCGTGTCAACCGGGCGGGGTGAGTCCGGCCAGTATGCTCTGACCTCAGACCCGTCAGTTTCACTAACTTATTGAAACTGCTTCGTGCACACGGCCCCCGGGGCTCCAGCCGGGCTGTCTGTGCATCTGTCCCTCCACAAGCAGGGCCCCGGGTCCTGCGTGGCCCCGAGCGTCAGACGCACACGTGGCTGGTGCAGCTGCGGGACCGAGGGCTTAGCTTCGCTGCCCCCGTGCTGAGCGCACACCCGGCTGGCGTAACGGGCAGCGTCCCCCGGCCTGTGGTCCTTCCTCACCCGGCGAACTCGGGTTACTTTTCCTGGACAGGAGCCTAAAGGCCATCGCTGGGCTATCCAGTGATGTCCTACCTCTTGGTGTCACAGACCTAAAACGTGCGAGGCAGGAACGCAGTGCCTGGGGAAGGCCGGGGCAGCGCCCCCTGTTCCTAAACTCGAGTTGCTGGGCCCCAGGTGGACACCTCACAGGTTCTCTTCACTTGCCCAGCCTGGCTCAGCCCCCAGAGAGGAGGGAGCGAGGTCAGGACTGTTCGAACCCTAAGACACCGTGTGAGTCACACCTGGGGGCAGAGATTTAAAGGGAATGGGGGGGGTGTACAATGGGGGCCTGGCCTGTGTCTGCGTCCCCTGCAGAGTCCGGAGGAGTCGGGTGAGGCCGGCCACACCCTCCACCGGCTCTCAGCCCTGGCGGGGGTTCTGGGGGACATGGTCTTCAGACCCCCGGTGCCCAAGTCAAGCTGGAGATCAGGTTCCGGAAGCTTTGCATGGCCCTGATTCTGTCCTAAGCCGACCTCACTGAACTGGGGGGTGGGGGTTGGTGGCTAGAGCCCACCCGGAGCCGGCCCAGGGCACGCGGCTGCGCACGGGGCTCAGGGACCGACACACAGTGCACCGAGGCCCTGGGGCTGCCGCCTGGGTGACAGCTCCGCCCCGACGGCGAGGCCAGCACGCTCTCTGCTCTGTCTCAGGTCCCGTCTGCAGAGTGGGACGAGCCCGTCCAGCTCACGGAGGGTGAGTGAGTCTGTGTCCGATCACAGTGACCGCCACTCCTGTGTGCGCAGCTCCCCGAGGTCCCCACTGTCCGCGGCACAGTCCACGCTTCTCGCGACCTGACAGGACTCACCGCACCCTCACCCGGCGTCCCCACCCCGTCTGCCGAGCGCTCCCTGCTGGTCTCCGCCCGAGTCCGTCTCCTTTTCCTTCAGGTCTGGGCTCGGGCGTCACTGCCTCAGGAGGAGCCTCCTGAGCACACGCTGCAGCGGGTCCCCTGCTCGTCCCCGGGGCCTGGTCAGAGCTCGCCACGGGCGCCCCCTCCTCTGGAGCCCCCAGCAGATCGGGACGCCTCGGCCCTCGCTGGCCGTCGGCACCGAGTGCGGGCGTGTTCGGCAGGTGCGGCCGCGTTACCTCGATCTGGGCCGTGTGCTTGGCGTAGAACTCCAGGGCCTCGTCCCCGTCCACCTGGCCCCCGGGCTTCAGCATGCTCTGCAGCTCCTTGTTGTGCCGCGCCAGCTGCAACACAGGGCGGACGGTGGTGTCCCTGCGCCAGGACGCGCTCCCGCCCTCTCGGGGAGCGGCAAGACGGGGTCCTGTACAGCCCAGGCCTCCATCCAGAGGGCGGACACCCTCTCGGTGGCCAAACCCACGAATGGAGGAGCTGAGGGCAGGGCCTAGCGACCTCGGCCCAGCACCGTCACCATTTACATCTAATTCCTGACCTTTGGTGGGGGGGAGGGGGGAGGGGAGTGGGGGAGAGGCGGCAGGAACCAGGCCCTCAGCCCAGGCACGCGGCCACACCTGCGGGGCAGGCACCGGGCCTCCCGAAAGAGGAAGCTCCCCAGAGCCCAGTCACTTGGGAAGAGGATGACGACACGGGTGCCTGGGTGTCGGGCGGAGGTGACCCCCCAGGCAAACAGAGAGAAGGCACAGCACGGCTGGCCCCGGAGGCTCCGGCCATGAAGGCGGCAGCCGGGCGTGAGACGCTCACAGACCCTGACCCTCCTTTCAAGTGTCTCCAGCCCCGTCCTCACCCATCTCCGCGTCCCTGCCCAGCACCACGGCTGCTAGAAGTCGGGGGAGGGGGGAGGGGGGTTTCCAGGGACGTGACCCCAGCACCGTGGGAGGGGAAGCGTCCTGGAACTCAGCACTCGGCCAGGCTGCCCTTCGCGCCCGGGAACCCCCGGCACGGACAGAGCCAGCACAACTGGGTGAAGCCGGGAAGGAGGGAGGGGGCACCTGGGCGAGGGTCCCGGCAGCGAGGGGGGGCCGCACCTGATGAGCTAATATGTAGATGTTGTGGCCCACGTTCCGGGGGGAGGCCGCTCCGTCCTCGCCGTTCTCCTCGTTCTCGCCCTCCTCCGGCTCCTCCTCCCCCTCCCCCTGCAGGTAGGCCTTCTTGATCACCTCCACCTGCAGGGAGGACCCGGGACACGGCTCTGTCAGGGCCCGGGCCTGCCGTCGGCAGCACCCACAGGGCGGCCCCCTCCTCGCCGGCTCAGCACCTTCCTGTGAGGCTTGGACACGCCTCGGACTCCGTCTCCGCGCGGCCACAGGCCGTCCCCCGCTCCCACCGACACGGAGATGCTCGCCTCTGCCCCTGCCCAGACCAGGAGACCCCCGTGTGCTCACGGCCTCTCCTCCAGAAGGGACAATGGCTGCCAAAGTGACTCCCACAGTCAACACGGCACAGACGAGGATAGAGCCAGCCTTCCCCCATCTCCCCGTTTCCTCCAGCCAGTCCCCCCCCCCACCTGTGCCATTTCAGGAAACACAGGAAACCCGGGCCTGTAGGGACAGTGAGGAAGCTGGTTCTCCGACCTCCGTTTCCCGCCCCCACAGCCCATTCACAGGGACCCTCCCAGCACCCCCTGCGTGCGAGCCCCGAGCTGAGTCCCCTGACATCTCAGGGAACGTCGGGCTCACACACGCTGCCCGGCTGTCCACGGAGCCATGTACTCGGGGAAACAGATGCGGAGAGGCCAGGGCTGCGGTATGACCTGGACCCCGTGACCGCGGAACCACACGTGTGGCCCGTCTCAGCTGACAGCTCACTTCCCAGAGGATCCTTGCACCTGCCCTCTGCCCCACCTGCCCCACCTGTCCCACCTGCCCCATGTCCCACCTGCCCCACCTGTCCCACCTGCCCCCTGCCCCACCTGCCTCCTGTCCCACCTGCCTCCTGCCCCATGTCCCACCTGCCCCACCTGCCACCTGCCTCCTGCCCCACCTGCCCCACCTGCCCCACCTGCCTCCTGCCCCACCTTCCCCCTGCCCCAGACAGGGGGCATCTCTCTGGGGCCCAGGCCAGCCCGCGGGGCCCATGCTGTGCCGATACCGGTCAGACAGGTTGCTCACTTTCCCACCCGTTCTCTCTGATACCAAACTGCACAAACAAGCTGCATAGGGTGTGGGGTCCAGAGCACACACGTCCACATGCGTGCACATCCCCCCGCTTGCACACACCCACATGCACACACATGAGCACATACACCCACACCCATACACATGTGCACACCCACCTACACCCACACGCATGTGCACACCCACCCACACACACCCACACACGTTCTGGACATCAGAGCTTCCCTGCTATGTGGGTTTGTTCCAGAAAGCCTGTGACTTGTCCCGCAGCCCGAAGGTTGTCACTCACCCACAAGGGGGCGACCTGGGCACCGGTGGCACCCTAGCCCTGGGCTGTGAGGTCCCCACCAAGATGGGGGGGGGGTGCTCTTGGTTCACGGGAGTGGAAGGGGGTCTCTGCGAGGCACCTGTCCCCACTCGAGAGTGACAACCCCCACCCCCCAGTTGCATAAGCTGTTACATGAGCCAAGGAGGGACACTCCCCGCCCCGAGATGGAAGAGTGTCATTCACAGGAAGACGCGAGGGACGCAGCCCGGCCAGCGTGCACGCGGGCCACCCGCAGGGGAGTCCTGGTGCCTCAGCCAGGCCGTCGGTCACACGTCATCCATGGGAAAAGTCAGAGAGCCCCGAGCTCAGCCAGATCCCATCGGGGCTGCTGGTCTCCCCGGGCCAGCGCCCGCTCCGAGCTGGAGGCACAGCCCACCGTGAGCACCGCCCTCGGCAACACCACCACCACCAAACGCCCGCACCCAGGCCGCTCCTGTCGCCAGACCATCGGCAGCGAGAGGAGCCGTGATCCGAGCTGGGGACAGAGGACGGAGGTGGCCGCGAGGAGGGGAGGAGCGAGGAAGCTGTGGTGCTGCACGGTCCCTCTCGTCTTCAGACGGCGGCCGCGAGGTGCCGTCATCCTCCCCCTCGTTGGGACATGGCCTGAGCTGCCCCCTCACCTGACCTGGCCCCCCAGGAGCCCCCTCCGCGCACAGACCCGGGCCGCTCACCAGCTCCTTGGGCCGCATGTTGTAGAGGATGCGCTCGGCGTTCTCGCTGTCGTGCCTGCTCTCCATGATGGCCAGCAGCAGCTTGGAGGCGTTGTTCTACGGGAGACAGAGGCGGGCATGGGCGGCTGCGCGGGGCCCGAGGCTGTGACAGACGCGTCCCCCAGGGAGTGACGGGCCAGCAGTGAAACAGCACCCGCTCCAGGTAGGCAGCGCGCCCCCTGTGCCCAGACACATCTGCACCGCCGGGTGCGGTCCAAGACACGCATTTGTTTGGGTATCGTTTCTCCTCAGCGTCACCTGGTAAGATTCTAGCGGAAAGTGGACATTTAAACGTGGTGCCCTCCCAGGGACAGGGGTCAGGGGCGGCTGCGGTCCAGCCCCCACGCCTCAGGGCGTGTGGTCACAGAGGTGCCGTCAGCCTCGCCGGCCGGGCAAGGAGCACTGCAGGACAGGCCGGAATAGAGGGGCTCCCTGCTGGTGGGACAGCAGTGGGTCTGCACGGTCAGCAGTGCTGCTGTCAGCCGGCCCCAGGCCCTGCTTGGGAAGCGGAGGACGGCAGCTCCGCCTGCAGCCAGTGCCACGCGGGCTCTGCATCTAGTGCAGAAGCACCGCCTCTCACGTCAGCGTCACCACGGTGACCGGGCCACTCATGGAGGCCACACCACGGCCCCGATCCTAGGCGCCTGCCCTGTGCTCGGCCACTTGCCTTCAGCTCCAGCACCAGGTCCATCCGCTTCTTCCCCAGCGGGTTGATGTCGTTCAGGATCAGGGCCGTGATGATGTCGATGCCGTTGGACTCGTGGGTGGCGATGCAGTTCTGAGGAAACACAGGCACGCACATGCACACACAGGCACAGGCATGCACATGTGCGCACACACACACATGCACGCGCACGCACGTGCTGGTCAGCAGCCAGGGGCCAGCGGGCCGCGCTGCTATTGGACACGGCGCCTGCCACTCGCAGCGCCCCGGGGCGGGCTGCACGTTGTCCATGAGAAAGTGCTAGAAATAAAGGCAGACGCACATCTCTAGTTTCAGAATGAACAGCAAACAGCAGGAAAGTCCCTGCGCTGGAGCCGACGCACGGCCACGTCTAATCCCAGCAGCGCTGGCGCCGCGGCCTTTGTTCTGAAGGGAAAACAGGCGTGTGACTAAGCTGGGTCCCGAGCCCCGCTTTCCCCTCCGAGGGGGTGCCGTCCTCTCTACCCCGCTCCGCGTTCAGGCGGACGTTGACCGAAGGCTTACACGTGGGGAGCAAGCTTCCTGGTTCCCGCACGCAGATGAAAATGAATGACCTGTCCCACGACCACGAGACGCCATCGACAAGCAGTGGCTGCTCTCAAGAAGCTAGCGGTGCCCTGACCGGTTTGGCTCAGTGGATAGAGCGTCGGCCTGCGGACTCAAGGGTCCCCGGTTCGATTCCGGTCAAGGGCATGTACCTTGGCTGTGGGCACATTCCCAGTGGGGAGTGTGCAGGAGGCAGCTGATCGATGTTTCTCTCTCATCGATGTTTCTGGCTCTCTGTCCCTCTCCCTTCCTCTCTGTGGAAAATCAATAAAATATATTGAAAAGGAGGAAAAAGAAAAAAAAAGGGAAAAAGAAGAAGAAGAAAAAAAGAAGCTAGCGGTGCGGTCCAAAAGCCACTTCCCGAGAGGCCAAGGTCAGAGCTGACGGTCCCCCTCTCCTGGGAATGTCAGTGGGGTCAAAGCCTGAACCTCCCGTGTCCCTGCGTGACCTTCAGGCTGCCTCCTGCAGGGCCAGGCGCTCGCTCCAGCTGGGCTCGACCCTTCCGCCACTAAGGCAGTGATG
>NW_005872862.1:0-1466 GCF_000147115.1 Myotis lucifugus | reverse complement strand
TCTTTGTTTTACTATGGTTGCAAATCCAAAAATTCTATATTGGACACCGGCACCCGAGTTAATTAGGGTTTTCCAAAATGCTGACACGCCGAGCTCAAAAGGTTCGCCACCGCTGTCCTTAAGGAGCCACGTTCTGGGTCCTGCACAGCTTTGAAAACAGGGCCCGCCTCCCGGTCTCAGTTTAACTCCACCTTGAGCATCTGCCCCAGTCCAGTCAGAGCGGGGCATTCAGATCGAGCCAAGCCCCGCCCCCCAAGGACCAGCCCACACCTGTGACAGGCGAGCCCCCTCCTCACTGCTGGCGGTGGCCTCAAGTCCAACGCCTCCCTGGGCCGGTGGGCGGGAGCCCTGTGGCTCCTGAGCGAGTCCTCCCAACAACACGGCGGAATGACCCCCCCCCCCCCCGCCTCGCCCCGCACGGCCGGCACCTGGTTCTCGTGGCAGGGCCCCTGGCAGTACTCGGTCAGGCTCTCCAGCGTCTGGTTGATGAGCGCCACGTTCTTCTCGTTGATGTAGAGGCCGAGCAGCCCCAGGCCGCCCGTGGTGCTGCCGCAGATGCAGTCCAGGAACTGCAGCGTCTCGCACACCAGGTTGTAGTTGGTCTTGTTGTTCTGGCAGCGGAGGAAGTTCTGCGAGCAGCAGCGGCCAGGCCGCGGGGCACGGGCGGGGAGAAGAGGGAGAAGGTCACTCACCCGTCGTTTTGGTTTTTTAATTTTTTTATTGATTTCAGAGAGGAGGAGAGAGAGACATCCATGATGAGAGACTTATGGATCGGCTGCCTCCTGCGCGCCCCACACTGGGGATCGAGCCCGCAACTCGGGCGTGTGCTCTAACAGGGAGTCGAACTGTGACCTCCTGGTTCATAGGTCGAGGCTCAACCACTGAGCCACGCGGCCGGGCTCACCCTGCTGTTTTGATAGAACTGGATGGGTCAGTGCCCTGGACGTAGGAACAGTTATGCAGAGATACACAGCGCCCGGGGAACTGAAGGGTCAGCTGAGGATGGTCAGCCGTGGACATGGTCTGTGGCCATGACCATCGACACAGTGGCCGGATCCCTAGGGTGACTTCACAGGGGATGCAGCAGGGGAGGGCTCGTCTCCGACCACCCACCTGAGACCCCCACGGCCTTGCCGAGTTCCCGTTTTTCTCTTTCCCCTCCAGCCCACCCGCCCTCTCACCAGGTGCTAAGCTCACAGCCTCTGACATTTCCAGAAAAGATGAAGGTGGGGTCTGAATGCCGAGTGCCCAGAGCCCTGCGGGGACCTGGGGGTCTGTGTGGGGCGTCCACTGATAAAGGGGGTGAGTGTGAGTGTGTGTGAGTGTGTGTGAGTGTGTGTGTGTGTGTGAGTGTGTGTGTGGAGTATGTGTGTGTGTGAGTGTGAGTGTGTGGAGTGTATGTGTGTGAGTGTATGAGTGTGAGTGTGAGTGTGTGTGGAGTATATGTGTGTGTGTGTGTGTGAGTG
>NW_005872861.1:22111-39060 GCF_000147115.1 Myotis lucifugus | reverse complement strand
AATCAACCCAGGCCCACCTGGAATCGGCTTAGCGCCATGCCGGCGATGCCCGGTTGTCTTGCCCACCTTTCCCACCTTCATTCCTCCCAGGAACCCTGGGCCCGCCCCGCCACGGACAGTCATCCAGGCAGCCTGGCTCGTCCCCGCCACGTCCATTCCACCAGGCAGCCCTGGCCCCGCCCCCACCCACGTGAGGACCCATCTAGGGCTCCGCTCTCTTGGTGGCACTTCCACTCCCCTGGCGGCACTTCCCAGGCAGGACCAGGTGGCTGAGGTGGGGACCTAGATGATGCGGGGCGGGGGGCAGCAGGGGCAGCAGTCACCCCAGGTAGCAGCCGCCAGCTCCTCCCCCACCTCCCCCGACCCGACCCCCAGCGCCGGGGGTCATAAGGGGCTCCGTGGCTCAGACCCAATGCTGTGTGGTGTACGTTGACCACGATGGAGAAGAGGACGACGAGGCGGGGAGGCAGAGGCGGCCCTGGATTCCGAGGACGCCGAGGAAGAGGAGGGGAGGACGAGGAAGAGGCTGACTCAGCCAGTGACTGCACGGAAAGCAGCTTCAGGAGGCACAGCGCCTACAGGTACCCACCCAGCCCATGGCTGCGGGCTCCTGCCCACCTCCTCTGCCCTCACCCGAGCTCTCCCAAACCCGAACCCCAACCTCCACTCCCCCGACTGAGGGGAAATGCCAGGGCACATCGAGTGACACTCACACACAACAAAAACAAACACAACACAACAGAACAGCACACCTCCATCTACCAGAGGACAGAGGCGCATTGTTCATGGAGGTTGCATTGTTGTAGTTTGCAGGCCACATACTGGCTCGCTCTTTCTCTGCCCCCAGCCCTCCCATTTTCCTCTTCAAAATTTGCCCCAGTGCAGTGTCTCCATGAGGCAGGACCAAAACTTTGGCACATGGATCCACTGCATTCATTTTTTCTCCCCTTGTGTTGGTTTGGTATTTTGGGGATGAAAGAAGCCTCTTGATTTGCAAACCTCTCTGTGTTTCTAATGTGGTTTCCTTTAGGTTTTTATTATGTATCTGTTCTTTAAAAGGGACTTGAGGATTTAGACAAGTTGTCTACCTCCCTGAGCGCGCGCGCGCCCTTGCTCTCTTTCTCTCTCTCTCTCTCCCACCCCTCCTTTCCCTCTCTTCTCTCTCTCTCTCTCTCTCTCTCTCTCTCTCTCTCTCTCTCTCTCTCTCTCTCTCTCTCTCTCTCACACACACACACACACACACACACACACACACACACACTATCTCGCTCCTCTTTGCACCCCTAGCTGTGTGGTTTTAAAATTATGTTGAGGAAATGGATCATTTTGGTTTATGTCAACCTAAGAAATATTCAAACCTGTAGAGAATTTTTTGAGTTTATTTGAGCCAAACTGACAATTGCTGGGAAGCAGAATCTCAAAAGATTGAGAAAATGCTCCAGAGAATGGCAGTTTTGCACCTTATTTGGTACATTACAATCCAAATAAGACTTACATGTATTAAATCCATTGGTGATAGAATAAAAAGTAAAATGACAGACACATATTTCTTTTACATAGGTGGGTACAAGATAGTTAACAGTCAGCAATTAATTCAATAACAATGAGGAGATTTGTGGTCTCCCCTCTGATGTGGCACCTGTGCTTTGAGGGGTTTAGAAAAAGGAAATTACTTTGACATGCCAAAGGAATGTTATGGTAGATGCAAAAAGACAACACACAGGCTTAGTTAAGGTGAAAATTGAACTTTGTCAGGTAAGATTCTTGCCTAGCACATGACTACTGCTTTTAGTTAAGAAGTTTTAATTTCAGTCCTAGCTAGTTTGGCTCCCTGTATAGAGCGCTGGCTTGTGGACTAAAGGGTCCGGGTTTGATTCCCAGTCAGGGCACATGCCCAAGTTGTGAGCAACTGATCAATGATTTTCTCTCATACTGGATGTTTCTATCTCCCTGTCCCTCTTCCTGCCTCTCTGAAATCAATAAAAATATATATTTAAAAAAGTTTTAATTTCAGATCATCCTTTGTGGTTATTTTAACTCTCTGAGTTTGTAAGGCTGCCACACAGGCCTCCCCTGAACTAGTCAGGTTTAGCATGTGGCCCCGTTTTGCCCACAGTTGTTGGGGGAGCCTTATCTGGTTGTGTTTTTATTCTTAAATGCTAATGAGCTTCTGTTATAGTTGCTGGTGAATGGCTGCTTAAAAAGCAAAGCAGGGAAAAAAAAGCGCAAAGCAGAAATCCAAGCAAAACTAAAACAAATGTGATAATTCACCCGATTCAATCATTTTGGTAAAATCCAGAATTAAAGTAAGAAATTATAGGAATTAGGTGTCTTACTAAGTTGATCCTTTTGCTTTGCCTGAGAAACAGTTTCATGTCACCTGTTGCAGGAGAAGAACAATTGATCTTGCAGATGTAATTACAGAAGATGAACTTTTGGACCAACTTCTAAGTCACACAGCAAAAGTATAGGGGGATTTATTAGGAAATGACTTTTTCTTTTTATCCCATTTCAAAGGATAAAAGTCCTTCCTGGATCTGCAATGAATTTATCCAGGGTGACTCCTCTCCAGTTTTCTCATCAGGAAGCTTCTCTAGCCTGATGCTGAGATGCATTTTTTTTTTTTACCACGCAATTGTTGCTTTGTATTAAATATGTAGTTTTATTATCAGAGAAATGCGTGAAGCGGAGGAAATGGCAGATCTGCTAATGTTACCACTCAGATTTGGGTTCTAGCAGACTGTGATCTAGAGGGTAGACATTAAATATATGATTTAGTGGGAAGAGTGGACAGGTGTGTGCGTGTTTGTTTGTGTGTGTGTGTGTGTGTGTGTGTGTGTGTGTTTGGATGTGTGAGTGATGGAGACAGATGCATACAGAGTAGGACATGAGACCAAAGGTTTGAATGAAAAAAGAGCAGAGGTCACCATCCTTAAATAAAAATTAGGATATTTTCATGGCACATTTACCCAGGTTTTCCATATATATATTTCTGTGCAGTAAATAGTTGTAGTTATTTTGCATTTTGATTCAGAAATAACCTTTACAACCAGGCCAGCATGGCCCAGTGGTTGAAGGTTGACCTGTGAATCAGATCACCAGTTTGATTTCTGGTCAGAGCACATGCTGGGGTCGTGGGCTAGATCACCAGTGTGGGGCATTCAGGAGGTAGCTGATCAATAATTCTCTCCCATCATCGATGTTTCTCTCTTTCTTTCTCCCTTCCTCTCTAAGATCAATAAAAATATATTTAAAAACATAAAGAAATAACTAACATTTTTTCAAAGTTCTCAGTGAAAATAATTTGAAAGAATTACACAAGGATTCATTTGAAGGCCTGCTATTCTTCAAGTATTTGTAAGTTAATTATAAATTATATTTATTTATGAGTTTTTAGTTATATGTAAAATAAAAAAGGGGTTCAAATTAGGTAATCTCTACAATTTCTGCCAGGAATAAAATTCTACCATTCTGTAAGTTGTGTAGGGCTCCAGCCCATCTCTAGCATTTAATATCTCCCATGCATTTTCAATTTTATAATCATATAGACAAGATATAGACAGGAAAAGCTTTTTAATTATAGAGGAAAAGTGGTAATGAGGTCTGAATTATTATACACATTCATATGAGCCTTGTTATATAAGTGTTCATATACCATCTGCTTATATTTATATGTATATTTATATGTATATGTATATTTATATATCTTTATATTTATATTTAGGGCCCATGGATGAGATTGGGCCTATGGTGTGTGTTTTTACAACCCATAATGGTTTTGACACTTTTGAAGGGCTGTAAAAGAAGAGAGGAATTCAGCTTAACCTCAAATTGTCTTCTATAGGACAATAAATATAGAACACTTGCATTAATTTAAATGCCATTAACTCAGAATTTTTTTTAAAATATATTTTATTGAATTTTTACAGAGAAGAAGGAAGAGGGACAGAGAGTTAGAAACATCGATGAGAGAGAAACATCGATCAGCCGCCTCCTGCACACCCCCTACTGGGGATGTACCCGCAACCAAAGTACATGCCCTTGACCGGAATCGAACCTGGGACCCTTGAGTCCGCAGGCCGACGCTCTATCCACTGAGCCAAACCGGTTCGGCTAACTCAGAATTTTTTAATAATATGCCAGTAATCTAAATTAGATGAACATTTATACATTAAATGTTTAATTAGTCAGATGAGTTATGTAAACAGTATTATTAAGAACATATTAAGTTATCTAGAGAGCAGACTGGTGTTAAGAATTTCAATGTAGAGATTGTTATACTAATATTAAAAATAAATGTTTAAAATGATGGTTAAGCCCTAGCTGGTTTGGCTCAGTGGATAGAGAATGAAGGCTCCCAGTTCTGATTTCTCTCAAGGGCATCTGCCTGGGTTACAGGTTTGATCCCCAGTAGGGGGCGTGCAGGAGGCAGCCAATCAATGATTCTCTCTCATCATTGGTGTTTCTATCTCTCTCTCCCTCTCCCTTCCTCTCTGAAGTCAATAAAAAAAAAATTAAAAAATAAAAACTAAAATGCTGGTTAAGCCCAGCCAATATGGGTCAGTGGTTGAGCAGTGACCCATGAACCAGGGGGTCATGATTTGCTTCCCAGTCAGTGCACCTGCCCGGGTTTCAGGCTCAATCCTGGGGGCGATTCTCTCTCATTATGTTTCTATCTCCCTCTCCCTCTCCCTTTCTCTCTCTGAAATCACGAAAAACATAATTTAAAAACAATGGTTAAGTGGTATAGTTAGAAATGTCTACATAAGTAAATGTATCAAAAATGCCCCTAACGATACTAATTACAAAATAAAAATCTCTTCATCCTCCTTGGCAAAGATGAAATGCTTGCCTAATAATTCTATTTATTGAGATATAAGGAGATATTCTTTTCAATAAAAACTCAGTTATGATCCTTTGTCCATGGCACCTAGAGCCTTGTATGTCATTAATCCTTATTAAGCTAATCAATGGTGCTCTTTAGCAAATGGATTCTTTGTGGCTTAAGGGAAGTGATTATAAGAAGCCTCAACATGATACTAAAAATAGCCCTTTGAATTATCAAACCTTTCAAGGGACAACCACTTTTGTATTGATCTTCTTGGGTACCTCTGCCATCTGGGTTCTAAGCCTGACAAACAGTTTGGAGGAAGACAAATGAGATAACTAACTGCTCAATAGACTAGGTCATTCATTACTTCTACTGTGAAATACACTGTAAGATAATTATTTCATGCTAGCATAAGTATTCCCATTCATTAAAAAATGCCAATCAATAAATAAGTTAGCCCTAGCTGGTTTGGCTCAGTGGACAGAGTGTCGGCCTGCAGACTGAAGGGTCACAGGTTCAATTCAGGTCAAGGCATGTACCTTGGTTGTGGGCACATCCCCAGTGAGGGGTGTGCAGGAGACAGCTGATCGATATTTCTCTCTCATGGATGTGCCTAACTCTCTATCCCAATCCCTTCCTCTTTGTAAAAAATCAATTTTAAAAAAGCCAACCAATAAACAAGTTAGCCTTAGCTGTTTTGGCTCAGTGGATAGAGGGATGGCCTGAGGACTGAGGTTCCCAGGTTCAATTCTGGCCAAGGGCACATGCCCAGGTTGTGGGCTTGATCCCCAGTACCTGGCATGCAGGAGTCAGCCAACCAATGATTCTCTCTCATCACTGATCTCTCTCTCTCTCTCCTTCTCCCTTCCTCTCTGAAATCAATAAAAATATACTATAAAAAAATAAACTAGTTAAAAGAGAATATGCTAGGCGCTGTAACTAGTACTGTAGACACAAAGATGGGTAAGACAAGGTTCCTACCCTTCTAGTAACTCATGATCTCACAGGAAAAATAAACATAAGCTCAGGGCATAGTGCATAAGTCCTTATGTATAGTACGCTGAGTTCTGTGGCAAAATTCCTCTCTGCAGCAGGAATATTTTCTCTATATGATTATCTATCTCTGTATCGACTAAGTCACACAGAACTCAGATTTTTGGCTGAGTATGCCTGGGTGTTTTTTGTTTTTCTAGAGATTGATCCTCATATCCTCTTGGTTTTTCAAGCCTTTTGAGATGAATACCTATAAAACAGGAAGCTTGGGCAAAATCTATTTACTTCAAACCATTAATCTATGCAGCCTTTATGATAGACGCATAGAAAAGCTTTCTGGTTGTTTAGAATTCAGTGCTTTCTTCAGAGTTTTATGAGAGAGTTGACCAAGATTTACTAATTGTAAATATAAATGTATAGGCTTTAAAGGTATGGATGTAAAACTAATATTAACTTCAACTTGAAATGTTTTCCTTAATGTCCTTTAAGTTTAAAGACGACATCTTTTAGGAAGTATATCTATTAAGAAAAAATATTCCAAATGGAAATAAGGCAACAGGATGACTGCATGCCTTTCAATTACATTGGGAAATTGTCTAAAAGGCCCACCACAGGATTCCTTTCATCTGTGAGGGGTGAAGAGAATGAACTTTTGATTGATGCTCTATTTACTATTATTTACTATTGATCAGACCACTTACATGTTAACTTGTAAATTTTTGTCCAGCACTGATGAAAATGTGTGGGGCTTTTTTTTTTTTTGGTAGAAAAGATAATTGCAAAAGTTACAGTTATATTGCAATATTAAATATTACGTTATTTTTCTCTAAGTTAACCAAATTTCAGAATGCCATCCCCAGCTAACTGTATAAATCTCTGTTCCTCAGATGATAATAGATTCAGTATGGTTCCCTCATTAATAGGTTAAGTACATCTTTGACATATATGCGATCTGTCAAATTTGAATGAGACATGTTTTTAAAATTTTTATTTATTTTTTAAATTCTTACTCAATATTTTTTCCCATTGACAGTGGAAAGGAGGTGGGGAGGGAAGAGAGATGAGAGAGAGAGAGAGAGAGAGAGAGAGAGAGAGAGAGAGAGAGAGAGAGAGAGAAAGAAAGAAGAAGAAGAAGAAGAAGAGAGAGAAGGGGGAGGGGGAGGGGGAGGGGGAGGAGGAGGAAGAAGAAGAAGAAGAAGAAGGGGAGAGGAGAGGAGAGGAGAGGAGAGGAGAGGAGAGGAGAGGAGAGGAGGAGAAGAGAGAGAGAGAGAAACATCAATATGAGAGAGATGCATCGATTCATTGCCTCCCACATGTGCCCCATCAGGGTCAGGATCAAACCTGCAAAACAGGTACTGCTGTTGACTGGAAGTTAAAACTAAGACCCTTTGGTGTGAGGGCCTACATTCTAACCATTGAGCCATGCTGGCCTGGGCTGAATAAGTCATGTTTTTAGCTTCTTAAAAAATGATACTCTGATGTCTCATTTTGAAAAACACAAATCCAAAGTTCAGCAATTCCTGCATTTCTTTTTCCTCTCAAAGATCAAGTGAAGTTAAATTGGATGCGTTTTGTTAATGCACAGTTTTTATAACTAGAACGGAACAGTAATTGCTGCTTTTGACAAAATAATTCCGGCCAAGAAGCTTCCAGGAGGTGAAGTAAGAGAGAATGGAGATGGGTGGCTGGGACCTAGTATCCCTGCTTTTCAGTCAACAATTTGCTCAGTACCTCGAGTTGAGTCCTGTTCAGGTTCGTTACACAATCCTGAACTTCCGCATTATCAGGGTTGGCACAGACACGCTGCCCCCTTTTGGTGGTGAAGCTGGGGAACAAGGAGGAGAAAGATTATACATTGAGGAGGGTTCTGCAAATAGAGATGGGGAGCCCCATCTTCCCGGCCCTTCAGATTCTCCACTCAGCCCAGCTTGTTCCTTTCTCTGCTGCAGGCACTCAGGGTGTCTCCTCTCTGAGACGCTCCCTCAGCCCGTGAGACTTCCTTAGTGACTCATGGGAGTTTCCTGGTGCAGACCTGCTCCTGCTCTCTCCTTCCTTTCCTAGCTTCCATCTTCAATGGGAACATCTCATATCTGATGCTCTGCAGGATCAGGATAAGAATGAGGACACAGCCTCCCTTGACCTTGCAGGATCCAGAGGATGTGACTTTTATGGGCATCCATCCATCATCAGGTCCCTACTCCCAAGATATGGCTGGTATGCTTGGTACTTACATGACAGCAGGCTTGGAGCACCCACTGGTCGTTAAAAAGTAACTTTCCATGAATCTGCATCGGATTTTTCGTGGTGTATAGGACGGGCAGCAGTCAGCAGGACGGTGAATGCCTATAGTAAGAGAAAAGACAGTCTTTAGAAAAGACTATTTCCATTCCTCCTTCCCTCAAAGTACTGGGGAGGGTGAGAAGACTCTGGGCTCAAAGGGCGTGTTTTCCTCCTCTACAGCATTTGCTGGCATCTCCTTGCTTCACACTTCCCCTGGTTGAGGCACCCAGGCCAAGGACACAAGAGGGCCAGGACCATTTCTTCCAGAAGTGGAAGGGTTTGATGCGTGCAGGGGGCATCAGAGAGCACCCTCTCCCCCAGGTGAGCCTTCTCCAGGACAGGCAGGAGGAAGAGGTCATCAATGGAGGAGGGACCCATGGCCCAATCTGATCTTCCCTGTAGATGTTCACCATCCTCAGCACCCTTACTCTTTCCCCATGTCCTCTAAAAAGGTGAATGAAGCCACTGAGCAGATCTGTACCCACCAGCCGCATTTAAATATATGCCACAACTAAACACTTACCTTCTTTAAAAAAAACACATAAGTGTTTTCACTGATTTTTAGAAGGAGAGGAGGGAAGAGGGATAGAGTGTTAGAAACTTCGATGAGAGAGAGGCTGCACGGCCCCTACTGGGGACTGAGGCCGCAACCTGGGCATGTGTCCTGACCCAGAATTGAATCAGTGACCTGTTGGTTCCTGGGTCAACACTCAACTGCTGAATTACCCTGGCCAGACTCATTAACCAGGAGAGGGCCCGCTGGGATTCAACTGATGCATCACCATGCTTGGTTCTATTTGCGAGAAACAGACAAGAAGGAAAGAGAAGTCACTGGGAGGTAGCAGTGTCTCAGTATCTCTGCCTACCCCATTTCTCAGCCTAACCCCCTCCCCCAGACTGGGAATCCAACCTGTGACCCTTCTGTCCGAGGGCCAATGCTCTAACCACTGAGAAACCAGCCAGGGCTATATTACCTTTGTAAAGCCTGAAAGATTCTGCATTCCAACATACATCTAGACCAGTGGTTCCCAACCTTTGTTTGGGCATGCCCCACCTAAGCATCTCTAAAATCCTGATGCCAGGATTGTTAAGATGATTCAATGTATTACCATCTATAAGGCAATTAGAGCAGTGCCTGCTTGTACATAGACAGTGCTAGATATTAGTTTTTAAAAATAGATAGAATGATTAGGTGGACTTTGGTGAGTCACTTGTCCAGATTGTCCCATTTCTTCTTCAAAATGATAGTTTTACACTACGTGGTATATAATAGTTCTAACGTAGGATTCTATGCTTCTTTCTCCAGATTTATAATTTTATAACCAAAACAGAACAGTAATTATTGCTTTTGAAAAAATAATTCAGGCCAAGAAGCTCCCAGGAGAATGGATATGGATATGGATGGCTAAGAGAAAGGATCAAATAATTCTGGCCATGAAAAGGGACAAATCTTCTGTATGTGGTTTTTCCCATGCACCAAAAGCTGCAGAAAAAGGTCTATACCTACTGCTACTGCTTTTAAACAAGTGCCAGATTCACCTCTATGTTGCAGGAGAGTGTCCCTCTGTGTGTCCTCCCTAACTGCAAGTTACCGTTCAATTGGCCCCCAGTGAAAAGGCTCATTGAACTCACCATCATCCCAGGATTCCTGAGCCAGGGATCCATGGGCAGGGGATCCAAGGGTAGCAGCAAGGATGAGGAAGGAGAGAGCAGCTGCAGAGACCTTCATCTCCCCAGTGTGCAGACAGCGCTGGCCTGAGGATCCTGGGCTCTTTGCTCCCTGACTCCCTGGACCCAGCTCTGCCCTTGTATTTATAAGAGGAGGATCAGGAAGTCACAGGGCATAAGAGTGCTATTCTTTGGCTATATCAACAACAGATATTTCTAAAAACGGCAACAAGCCTGGGATTTCAATAGGAAGTTGAGGGAACAAGGATTTGGGGCTTTCCCTACTGCCCAATGAACATAGGCAAAAGTGTCAAAATTGGTGACAAGGACCTTAGCCAAGACAGGAATCACATCCTATATGGATCATGAAAGTCCTATAGGAAGAGTGTTAACAATTTACTGAGCTCTGTGGTTAAAACAGCCTCTCCCCTTAATTTCCCCTTCCTTTTGGTAAAGGAACTACTTTCGTCTTACTTTCTCTTTGTAAAGGTCATGTATGTATATACGAGAGTGCAATCTTTACTTTTTCCCAACTCCTTTTTGCAGAATGAATACCTAGTTGACTTTTTGTTTACAGTCAGCAAGAGTGACCTTATTTTATTAAAGATCCTTCCTTAGGAGATTTAATTAATCTTCTAAATCAGAGTTTTTCCCTAAGGAATTAACTACTTTCAAGTGCACAAAGAGCCTATTATCAGGGGTAATCACTTGAAGGAATGCTTTAATAAAGTGGTTCTCAACCTTCCTAATGCCACGACCCTTTAATATAGTTCCTCATGTTGTGGTGACCCCAACCATAAAATTATTTTCGTTGCTACTTCATAACTGTAATTTTACTATTGTTATGAATCATAATGTAAATATCTGATATGCAGGATGTATTTAGCGACTCCTGTGAAAGGGTCATTCGACCCCTAAAGAGGTCACGGCCCACAGGTTGAGAACCACTGCTCTAATGTGTAAACCTGGTTGTGTGACTCCTCACATAGGATCTCTACCCTGGACTCTTCTCTTTGTTTCATATCCCACATCCAATCCATTAACAAATATGTTGGCTTTTTTAAAAAAAATATGTCCAGCATCTTATTCCTTACCACCTCTACTTTCTCCACCTGGTCCAAGTCATCCTAGTCTCTCATTGAGATTCTGTCCTTGCCCCTCTTTAGCTCATTCTGCACATTGCAGCCATAGTGAGTTTGTTAAAAAGGAAGTTAGATCAATTCAATCCTGTTGGAAACCCTCCAATGGCTTTAAATATATATTGATTTCAGAGAGGAAGGGAAAGGGAGAGAGAGATAGAAACATCAATGATGAGAGAGAATAATTGGCTGCCTCCTGCAAGGGCCCCCCACCCCCTGCCTCCAGGATTGAGCCTGAAACCCAGGTATATGCCCTGACAGGGAATCTAACCATGATCTCCTGGTTCATAGGTCAACACTCAGCCACACTGGGCCTGTACTCTGCTGAATTTATAATAGAGAAAAGTTATAACAACTTGAATGGACCAAGCTAAGTAACAAGGATGAATTGTAAATTCTTAGAAATTCATGCACTGGGGGAGGGGAGCCCTCAGTCTGGCCTGCACCCTCGCGCAGTCCAGGACCCCTTGGTGGACATCCCTCTCACAGTCTTGGACCCCTTGCTCTTTACCGCCCACCTGCTTGCTGCTCCTTAATGCTCGGCTCGCTGCTCCTTAGCACTGCCGTGGAGGTGGGAGAGGCTCCCCCCACCGATGCTACGCTTGCCAGCTGTGAGCCCAGCTTCTGGCTGAGCGGTACTTCCCCTGTGGAAGTGCACTGACCACCAGGGGGGCAGCTCCTGCATTGAGCGTCTGCCTCCTGGTGGTCAGTACGCATCATAACGACTGGTTATTCTGGCTGTTTTGCCTTAACGGTTGCTTGGGCTTTTATTATATAGACTAGAGGCCCAGTGCATGAACTCGTGCACTGGTGGGGTTTGGCCCACCCAGCCCCAATCAGGTTGGACTGGGGCCAGGTTTGTCAGGAGGAAGAGATGGCGGGAGATTGGCCTGCCAGCCCACCCTGAATGGGGCCCAATCAGAGCCAGGCCAGCTGAAGGGAGGGGCTGTGGGCAATTGGCTGGTGGGCCCTGGCCCCGATTGAGATGGGGGGCTGGTTGGGGGTAGGGCCAGGAAGGGGAGGGGCTGTGGGGGCCAATTGGGGTGGGGCAGGCTGATCAGTGAGGGGTGAGGCTGGCTGGGGGGGAAGGGTCATGGTGGGGGGTTGCCCTACCACCCACCCTCGATCGGGGTGGGAGTGACAAATCAGGGCAGGGCCAGCTGGCAGGAAGGGCCCCTGTAGGTTGGCCAGTTGGCCCCACCCCCAATTGGGTCAGTTTGCTGGCTGCAGTGGGCGTCATACTGACCGGTTGTTAAAGTCTTATGGTCGTTATGGCATCCCAGTCTCTGGCTTTTTATATGTATAGACTAGAGACCCAGTGCACAAATATTTGTGCACTGGAGTTGGGGGAGGTCCTGAGCCCAGCCTGCACTCTCTTGCAGTCTGGGATCACTTGGGGGATGTCTGTCTGCCAGCTTGGGGGATTGGGCCTAAGGTGGCAGTCAGACATCCCTCTCACAGTCCAGGGCTCTCTCAGTCCAGTACCCCTTGCTCCTTACCACCCGCCTGCAGCAGAGGTGGGAGAGGCTCCCGCCACTGCTGCTGAGCTCACCAGCTGTGAGCCTGGCTTTTGGCTGAGTGGCGCTCCCACTGTGGGAAATCACTGACCACCAAGGGGAAGCTCCTGCATTGAGCGTCTGCCTCCTGGTGGTCAGTGTGTGTTATAGCAACCGATCATCCCGCAGTTTGGTCGATTTGCATATTAGGATTTTATTATCTAAGATGGTATAACATTTTGGTGTATCCATAAAATAAAATATCATGCATGCTAACTTTTAATAACTTGAGTTTGAATATAAAGTAATGATAATAAGATATACTAGGTCAAGAAAGACTATTAAATAACAATAGCAAAAGACAAAACTACTTTTATGTCCAGAATGCTGGGCAATTTTTGTTTTCTTACCATTTCCTAAAAATTTTGTTCCATATCCATGTATATTTTCTGTTGAAAACAAAGCAAGATCATATAAATTTTTATAAAAATCAGATATCACATTTTGAGGAAGACTTTCTTAATACTTATCCACCACTTCCCAAAGCACGTTTCCCCTGCCTGACATAGTGCCTGTCATATCGCAGGTACGCAATAATGGTTTACTGATTTATTTTCCTCTCTTGCTGGATGTTCCAGCCTGGAGCAAGCTAGAAACAGGTATAAACAGAGCTAGAAACACTTTCTGAAGTAGGCAAAATGCTTCATAAAGAATCCTGAAGGTTTGCTTGAACCCGTCAAATACTAGTGACACTTTAAACTTCTGTCAAGAATTTAACTTGCCCTGAAGTCATTGCCCCCCATCCTTGACTGCCAAAGAACAGGCTGTGATGGGTTGAAGGCCTTTTCCACTTTAAGAGGTGTGGGGCTGGCTGGCTGAGGGGTGGAGTGTGGCCGCTTTGAGGGGTGGAGTGTGGCCGCTATGATGAACTACTTCAACCAGTTCACTGACCTCCAGACTCCATCCTGAACCCTTTGGATAATTGTGTACTTGTTTCTTCAATCTACAGTCCCACTTTCCCCAGTGACTTGGATACTATATGGGTAAAACCCAAAGGATTTACCTCTTTTTGGCTTATTATCTTGACAAAATGATCATGTGTTCCACTTCACCTTGGAATTCCAGTCTCAGGAGTTGCTTGCAATGAATTCTCTAGATTTAGGCATTTCACCTTCTTCTGGCTAGTGCTCTCGGCCCCAACACCTAATGTTTTCCCCAATACTCATGCATCTCAGCACTGTCTTTCTAGGAGAACACAGAATGTTAAGATTGGCCACCTCTGTTTCCTGCTCCTCAGCATCTTTATAGTCTGTTTGAGAGTCTGGTACCTTCAGAGTTTCCCTATATGTTCCATCTCAGAAGGTCATAGCTTTTAAGGAAGTTTGGTCTTCTTTGGACCAGAAGTTGGAAGATCTTAGGTCTTAACACACATCCTGTGTGACTTTGATCAAGTCTGTTAAATTCTCTAGGTTTTGCTTTCTATCCTATACAAAACAGATTGGGATCAGATACAACCGTGGATATGGATATGCTTGGGGGGGATAAAAAGTATGAGGCAGGGCCTTTGCCAGGCCATATTACTGCTGGAGTTGCCAGTCCTGCCTGCAGCTCCCAGAGGCTGGGAGGACAAAATGACAATAGATGTGAAAGTGCCTAGAATGGAGTTATGAGCACAGTGCCAGTCAAGGCATATAAGGGGAAGGCTCCATATTACCATGAGTCAGGGAAAGTGAAAGGTTTCCCTGCAGCCAGAAGGTGGGTGACCCACAGAATGCATTTGGAGCCTCCTAGAACCAGGGTTGACTCCTTCTGTCATGTCTCACATTCCTTAACTGGAAAGAGTTAAGTCCTAGAATAGTATCCCTTGCAATAAATCCACTGGGTTTGGGGGTTGAGGGCAGGGAAGGAGGGGAATTATCACCTCATTAGGGCTTGGGAATCCCATTTTGAGTAGAGTGTGAGAATGCCCAGTTCATCCTTACTTCACTTAGCTAAATGGAGTTCACATCCTGAGTCTATGTTACAGATCATTACCCGTCCCCCCCCCTCATTAAATCTGATAGTTTGAACTGCCTCTGCACACTTATTAAACACCTACTGTGTACACAGAGATAAGCATTACTATGTTTTCTGCATCAAGAAGCTCTCTCTCCAGTGGCGGAGGCGATCAAGTAGATATGTTACAGGTGACATGATTGGAGGTAGCTCAGGAGCTGTAGGAGCACAGGGGGAGGTGCAGGATACAGTTAGAGGAGAGGTCAGGGAAGCTTCTCTAGAGAAGATGAGCACATTTTGTTGTGTGTTCAAGAGGCAATTGTTATCATTCTCTATCCCCTATTGCTTAGAAATGGCTTCAGTGTATAAATCGTGGAGGCCATTAATTTAGCTAAACATATTGGCACAAGTCCTTTGTACTCTTCTTTTTATCCTTACCTGAGAATATGTTTATTTATTTGAAGGAGGGAGGGAGGGGGAGAAAGAGAAAACGAGAGAGAAAAACATCAATGAGTGGCCTCCTGTATTCACCCCATCTGGGGATTGAACCTGCAACTTAGGTATGTGCCCTGACTAGGAATCAAACCTACAACCTTTCAATGTACAGGACGATGCTCATCCAACTGAACCACCGGCTAGAGCTGAAATAGAATAGTTCTTGCATTTAGCCTGTGTGGGACTTCTCAGAATACTTAGTTGAAATTTGCAACCTCTGATGACTACAGAAAGCAAAAGCTCTAGTATTGTCCTGGGCTTTAAGAAATCTGTCTTCCTGTGAAGTACATGAAGATGGGATTTAGTATTGATGCTAAAAATTTCAGAAGCCTGATTATAACAATAGATCCACCTGCATATGAGGCTAATCTTGGAATGAGTTCCATTTAAAAACATTACTAAAAATAATAATAAAAAATAAAAACCATTACTATATGTTAGACACTGGGAATAAGATGCAGCCCCTTTTCTCTTGGAGTTTACATACTGGAGGTTGTGCCAGACAACAAACAAGGAGTAAAGTAAAAAAATTATAAAAAAGGCTGTGAAGGAACCAAATTGGATGCCAGTTACAGTATTTCAAAAAAAATTATTTAACATGCTGGCTTTAACATCCTAAGTATTTTCTCCATGTGTGCGCACAGGGTAGACCTCAGAAAAGTGGCATTGTTACTTTTCTAGATTAATGGCTGTGTTGAGCCAAGGTGGGAGGGTGACATTTTCCCATACCACTGTAAAGGGTTATTCAGTTGGTTTCAGATGCTCTTTCCCTCCAAAATGCCATCTACAGGAATTTTGGAGTCATCACTACACAATGGTAGCCCCTGTGTAATAGAGTGGTGAATTAAAAACCAGGCATGGAGCCCTGGCTGGGTGGCTCCTTTGGTTGGAGTACTGTCCCAAGCACCAAGTGCACCAGGGGTTGTGGCTTGATTCAATTCCTGGTTAGGGCATGACATTGCAGGTGGATCCCTGGTTGAGGCATGTACTGGAGGCAGCCAATTGATGTTTCTTTCTCTATCAGATCAAGGTTTCTCTCTCCCTTCCTCTCTCTCTCAAATCAATAAACATAACCTCGGGTAAAAAAACAAAACAAAACAAAACAAAGAATCAGACATGAATACTGAGAATTTTGAGGAAATGGCAACATTTTTGAACTGTAAATGTGAGGTTCGTGGCGCAGGAAACTGAGTCAGAGAGTCAGGCAGATTGAAGAAGGAGAATTTATTCTGCGCTCCCGGGCAAGGTCCACAGGTCCTGGGGTTGGGCCAGTGGAGTTGCGCCAAGAGGGAGTAGGGGCATTTTTTTATACAGCTGTTCAGTGAGGGTGGGGGAGCATGAGCTGTGTAAGTTCCGCCTCGGAGGTCATCACGGGTGTCCTCATCTGTCTGGTAGCTGACCTGTTAGGAATTCCAAGTGGGACCGGTATCTGCATCACCATCTACCTGGTGCACTGGTCTGTTACAGATTCTAGGAAGGGGCCAGTATCTATGTCACCATCTGCCTGGCAGAGGCATGCATCAGCTCCTGGACCCCCTTTAGACCTAACATCCCGGCCTTTCGGTGATAGGGGGCGCAGGTTCGTTCTGACTACTTCCAGCTGTCCAGGGAAGAAGCGGGGGGGTGGGGGGGGTTAAAGGCCGGGGTCAGGCAGAGGCAGGTAGGACGGTAGCCAAGCGTAGGGATGGCGCAGAAGCTGATTTACAGTCAGCCGTGACATATCCGTGATGCGGGAGGGGATGAACTTAAGGAGGCAGGGGGCTAGGAGAAGAAAAAGACACAGTTGAGAATTAGGGGTCCTATCATGGGTAGGACCCAGATAGCTAAGGGGCTTTGGAACCAGCCGAAGAGTTGTTCTGGGAGTGTCTTGCATGTAGTTCTTCACTCAGCTTAGTCAGGGCCTACACGTTTTGTTCCACTATTCCAGATTTGTTGATGTAGTAGCAGCATTCTTCCTGAAGGAATATGCAGGTCCCTCCTTTTTTCTGCTGTCAAGAGATCTAAGATACACCAAGTTCTGTAGGGCTACCTGGGGGTATGGTTTTCTTCCCA
>NW_005872861.1:2434-21998 GCF_000147115.1 Myotis lucifugus | reverse complement strand
TTCCCCCCCCCCCCCCGCGCCACACATACACCCCCGGCGAGGCCTACCGAGGCAGCGATACTCACCTGAAACATAACAGGGAGGAAGGCGGCCCAGTGGGGCCGGGGGCGGGAAGAAGGGAGCAGCCAGGTGAGCTCCAACTCTCCATACAAGGTTAGTTGGGGAACTACTGTGACCACGAAGCAAGGCCCGGGGTCAGAGGAATTTATGCAGTTGCTTAAGGTGCTGTTGCACCAAAAGAAGGTACCCGGGCTGGCCTTGGTGAGACTGGCTGCGGTGTAGTTTTGGGTACAGTTCCAAGTGACTCGTCCCCTAGTTACCGGATTACTGGTCTGGTAGCATATCCGTGGGGGCAGCGTGGGTTCTGAAGTTTTGTGTTCCCAAAGGGGAATGCCAGCCAAGGGAGGCTGACATTCACCTTGCCCCTGGGCTCCTGGAGGAGTTATGAGTGGGATGGCAGCCAGCAAAGGCCTTTGGAGAGAGTCGCATAGAAAGCAGCGGGAGACATTAGGCAGGGTGCGGGTCTCATTGAGGAATAGTAGAGTATGTTGAATAAGTCGGAGCCAAGAAGATAGGACTTCTACCCAGGGGGAGTAAGGCAGCTTCCCTTTAAGGATGCTGTTGGAGACCTGGATTTGGGCCTCCTGGTCCAAGACATATTCCCAGGAGATATAAATGGTCCCTGAAGGGGTAGAGCTCCAATCATTCCAGTATAGCATTCCCATAACACCCGTAACCCATCGCTGGTCACAGAGATCCCTGACCCTGATGTTGAAGGTCCCATCCTTCCAGAAAAAGGGCCCAGTCCAGACCTCCTCATAGGCATCATGAGTGACCCAGCCTCTCCAGCGGCAACCCCCATAGGTGTCGACATCTTGATTACACCCTTCTGGGTCCCCCTGGTTGTAAGCAAAACATACATAGGGTTGCCCCCTGTTGGACACTGACTGGAGGTCGACAACCATCAGGATCTTCATCTGGCATCCGACCAGAGAGCAGTCCTGAGATCCTACCTGCCGGGTGACTTGTCATCCTGGTAGTAGGTTTCACGGACCTTGAATCTCAACACATAAGCAGTTGGGGGTGGATATAGTTTGCTCAGGGCCGGGAGGAGGAGGAGGAGGTGGAGGGTGACTAAAGCGGACCTTTGTGGGGGCCAGCATCTCACATTTATAGAAGTCATGCTGCTCCGGGTCCTCTTGAGCCTGGAGAGGTGGTGCCACGACGGATCACCAAGCAGTTTAGCAGCGGTGGGGGTTGTAAGGATTACAATGTGAGGTCCCGCCCACCTAGGCTACAAGGCTTTTCGATGTAGATTCTTAAGGAGGACCAAATCACCAGGGTGAAGGGCTGGTCCTAGAGAACCATGGTCGGTTGGTTCTGGCTTGGGCAGAAACCTGTCTGTGTGTTCTCGGAGCAGCTGCCTGAGTAGGGACAAATATGGAACATAAGGACCCAAGGGAGGAGGATCAATAGGGAGACAATGGTTGAGCAAGAAGGGTCTCCCATATAGAAGCTCAAAAGGACTTAAGAAGGTGGGGCTCCTTGGTGTAGCCCAGATCCTGGTCAGGGCCATGGGCAGGAGGTCCAGCCAGGAACTGCGAATTTCTAGAGAGAGTTTAGTTAGATGGTCTTTAAGGAGTCCATTAATTCTCTCGATCTTACCCCATGATTGTGGTCGGTAGGGTATGTGTAGTTTCCAGAAGATGCCAAGAGAGGTGCTAACCTGCTGGACAACCCTTGATATCAAAGCTGGGCCGTTGTCTGATTGGATGGAGGTGGGGAGACCAAAACTTGGGATTATGTGTGTTGTTAGGGTCTCAGCCACCACTTCAGCAGTTTCCTTGCGGGTGGGAAAGGCCTCTACCCACCCTGTCAGGGTGTCTACCATGGTAAGCAGGTACCTGGTCTTTTTGTGGGGAGGCATATGGGTGAAGTCTACCTGCCAGTCCTGCCCTTGGGAGGTGTCCCCATATTTGATGGGTGGAAAAGTTGGGGCGCAACCCTCCCTGGGGTGAGACAGCCGCACACGTGGGGCAGGAGGAGCAGGTACTTGTGATCACCTCCCCCAGTGTGGGCGAGGTGAAGAGGGGTTCGAGGAACCTCCAAAGTGCCAGTGGTCCAATATGCAAAGACCAGTGGATCTGTTGGGCAATGGTCCTTGTCTGGACCCGAGGAAGGGCGATTTTGTTGTTTATAAAGATCCATCCCTCAGGACCTAGAGAGCATCCCACTGCAGGAATTTGTTTTTTTCTTCTTCTGTGTATTGAGGGGTAATGGAGGGAAGGGAAAGGAACCGGAACGGGGCCGGGGACCCTTCACCCTGAGTTAAGTCTCTGTCTACCACATCTATTTAGACATTTCCCTGCGTAACCAGCGAGGAGTCTGTCTGATTGCCTCAGCTGCGCATGATAGCTACCTGGGAGGGAAGCTGTAAGGTATCAAGTAAGCGTGTTATGAGTCTAGCATTGATAATAGGTGAGCCTTTAGTAGAGAGGAAGCCCCTTTCCTTCCAGATAACCACGTGGCAATGGGCTATCAGAAAGGAATACTTGGAGTCTATATATATGTTTACTCTCTTTCCTTTGGCCAGGTGTGGGCGCGGGTCAGTGCAATGAGCTCGGCCTTTTGAGAGTCCACTCGGGTGTCACTACCGCATAGAAGGCTTTCCAACGTCCCTGTTGGTCCAGGCAGGAGCTTCCATCCACAAACAGAGTTAAGTCAGGATTGGAGAGAGGAGAATCTGAGAGTCCTGCCCAAGGCTGAGTGAGAGCCTCGACGAACTTGGGGCAAGAATGCGTTGCCGCAGGTAGGGTGGAGGCAGCGGGAAGGAGAGTAGCCAGCTTTAGAGCTGGGGACTGGGTCAGGGACATGTCAGGATTTTCGAGGAACAGAAGATGGAGTTTCTGCATGTGAGAGGGGGAGAGGAGAGATAAGGAACAGTGGGACAGAAGATCCTGTAGTCTGTGGATGGAGGAGACCTGTAAGGGTTGTTGGAGGCTGATGTTTTGGGCCTCCTTGATGAGAACAGCAGCTGCAGCCAGAGCCCATAGCAGGGCTGCCATCCCTGGAAGGTGGGGTTAAGCTGTCTGAACAGGTAGGCTACAGGGGTGAAGGCTGGCCCTAGGGGCTGGGTGAGGACCCAAATAGCCATTCCCTGTCTTTCATCAGTAAATAGTTGGAATGGCTTAGAGGTGTCTGGGAGACAGAGAGGAGGGGATGACAGAAGGGTATCCAGGAGCTTAGAAAAAGCTGGATGAACGAAGGAGAGTGAGGAGAGGGGGCCTGCGAGTGTATCTTTAGCAGCTTGGTATAGGGGCTTAGCTAGGAGAGCAAAGTTTGGGACCCAATGGTGGAAGAATCCTAACAGTCCCAAAAAGGACAAGATCTGGTCTGCAGAAGTGGGGGGCTGTAGGTCTCGTATTGCCTGTGCTCGGTCAACTGTCAGCCCTCGGGAATTAGGCATCAAACAGATCCCCAAGTAAGTGACATTGGGGGCCAACAGTTGCGCCTTGGCAGGGGACACATGGTATCCCTTGTCTCCTAGAAAGTTGAGGAGATTAGCTGTATGCCTCTGAGACATGTCCAGGGCAGGCCTGCAGAGGAGGAGATCATCCACATACTGAAGAAGAGTGCCAGGTTCTAACGAGCATTGTTGGAGGTTTCTGACTAGGGCCTGGCCAAACATGTGAAGGCTGTCTCTGTACCCCTGGGGCAGGATCATTCAGGTGAGCTGGCGGGATGCCTGCTCGTCTGGGTCCTTCCAAGTAAATGCAAACAGATGGACAGAGTCTGGGTCCAGAGGGATGGTAAAGAAGGCATCCTTGAGGTCGAGGAAGGAAAAGTGGGTGGTACCAGACGGGATGCATGAAAGGAGAGTGTAAGGATTGGGGACCACCGGGTGGATTGGGATCACCACTTCGTTGATCATTAGGAGTTCCTGAACAAGTCAGTAGATCCCGTCTGACTTTCTAACTGGGAGGATGGGGGTGTTGCAGGGAGAGTCGGTAGGTATGAGGAGCCCCTGCCCCAGAAGCTGAGTAATGAGGGATTTGAGCCCTTGGAGGTGAGTTAGGGAGATAGGAAACTGGGGACGGGATGGAAATGAGGTGGGGTCCTTAAGCCTGTTCTTGACCGGGGCATGGAGTCTAGCGACCACCGGGGTAGAAATATCCCACACTTTTGTGTCAACAAAGGACACAGGCTGTGAGCGATAGGTGTCCCCGTGAAGAGAGGGGGCCAGGAGCAGAAGGAGCAGGAAGGTTGAAGGGCTCCGAGTGAGCTGCAGACCGGTCCCTAGTTTGGTGAGGATATCTCGTCCTAAAAGGGGCACAGGGCATGAAGGCATGACTAAGAACGAGTGGGTTATAGGGTTATCATCCAGGAGACAGGGAAGGGATCCGATGGCCAGCGGGCAGGTGGATTTGCTATCAATACCCATGACCGAGATCGTGGAACGAAAAAGGGGCCCTGAAAAGGAGGGCAGGACAGAGAAGGTAGCCCCCATGTCAATCAGGAAGGTAGTTACCCACTACCTTCAGCGTTACCCTGGGCTCAGCGAGGGTGATGGGGGTCGTCGAGTATGGGCTCTTTCAGTCTTCAGCCAGTCCCAGCATGGCCAGCAGCGGGTCATGACCTGGAAGGGCAGCCCCTCCACGTTGGGGTGCAGAAGGCCCAGCACTTTTCCAGTGGCCGATTTTACAGCACGCTGGGCAAGGCTTAGTTGGAACCCTGGGCCTGGGGCACTGCTTTGGCCAGTGGCTTTCATTTCCGCATTTGAAGCATTCTCTGGGTGGCGTTCTTCCTCTCGTTGCACCCCCATCATGCACAGCCGCAGGGCCTCAACCAAGGCTTGAGTTTGCAAGTCTACCTTCTGTCAAAGGAGGGCCTCTTGATCTGACTCTGTCTGCTCCTCAGGGGCATTGAAAACCTTAAAGGCCATGTTCACTAGATCTCGGACCGGGGTCTGAAGGCCATCCTCCGCCTTTTTAAACTTTTTTCGAATATCTGGGGCTGACTTCAAAATGAAGTGGGTGGCTAAAACTGTTGCTCCAGCTGGAGACCAGGGTCCAGACGAGTATACAAGGTCAGAGCCTCAGCCAGTCTGTTAAGGAAGACCGCGGGATTCTCATCTGGGCCCTGAGTAATTTCTCTCAGTTTGTCATAGTTAACTACCTTGTGGGAGACGGCCTGTAGGCCGGCCATCAGGCACTGGAGCATCTGGTCCCGGTGTCAGTGCCCGTTTTGCCCTTTGTGGGTACCTAGTTGATACTCCCAGCCAGACTCCTGGCAAGGAACGGCCTGGGCCCCCACTGGCATGTTGGCATCTGTAAGGTTAACCTGATCTGCGTGGTCCATTGCTGCCCCCTAGACTCTCTCCCTTTCATCTGACGTTAGGTTGGAAGAAAGAATAACATGAATGTCATGCCAAGTGAGGTCATAGGCCTGAAAGAGGTATCGGAATTTTTTTTTTCAAATAGACATTTATTTTGATTTTTTTCCCCACATATTTTTTTTTTTATTAGTTAATGTATTACAAATGTGTCCTCATCCTCCCCTTGAGGTATCGGAATTTTTTGATGAACGCAGTGGGGTTGGCAGAGAAGGACCCCAGCCGCTTCTTAATCTGGGAGAGATCTGACAGAGAGAAGGGAACATGGACTCTGACTACACCCTCTGAGGCTGCAACTTCCCGGAGAGGACAGAGGAGAGCAGGGGCTTGCGAACACGTGTGCTTACTGACTGGGGAAACAGGCGGTTGTGGGGGAGGAGCAGTTGCCTGACTTAGGCTTCCTGCTCCTGCAGGGGGCTGCAGGGGTGGGGAGGTGGGCTCCTGCAGTGGAAGAGCAGGTAGGGCAGAAGGCATTGCCAGGGGGAGGTCGGATAGGGAGGGAGGAGGAGAGGGTGCGGACAGTGAGGCGGAAGGAGCTTTGGGGAAAGGACCTGGGTAGGGAGGTGGGCGAGGCGGAGGGGAGGAAAGATTTTTGGGTGGCTCAGATAAGGCGGAAAGTGGAGGAGTATCAGAAAGTGGAGGAGTATCAGTAGGCAGAGTAGGTTTCTCACGAGCCAGGAGAGCCTGGGCCGTGGTGGAGGAGGAGCAGAGGGAGGGACGGGAGCGCAGATAGAGAAAGGCTTGGGCATATGAGACCTTGAGCCACTTCCCGGTTCACCGGCAGAAATTACTGAGGTCAGTAAGGATGTTAAATCAAAAGTCTCGTTCTCGGGCCATCTTGACCCATTGTCCAGTTCATACTGAGGCCATGCCAGGTTGCAGAAGTAAATGAGGCGCTTAGGAGGCAGATCCTGGGACAGGCCTAGTTTAGCCAGGTTGGCGAGCAGGCACCCTAGAGGTGTGCTCAGATCAGGTTTAGAATTTTGATTACCCATGCTCGATACCTGAAGTCAGTAGCGGGGGCTGAAGGGCCAGTGTTCCAGCCATTCAGCCAGGGCCATGGACAGACAGAGGAACCAGGGGAAGATACAGAAGTCTCTGATACCTCCCGGGGTCCGGAGAACCCTTCCTGGAAGGGTCCGGAGAACGGGGCAATCTCTGACATGGCCATGCTTTACGGACAGAGACATCCGAGGACGACCTTAGCTATCTACACGGGTCGGGACTCACTGCTGACGCTGCCAAGCCAGGAAGGCTGCCAAGCCGAGGAAGGTTGCTAAGCCAGGAAAGAGCCACGAGAAGGGAGAGGAGGGCACCCCAGACCGCAAAGGGATGGCCGGATGGGGTGCTCGCACATCCCGGGTTTCGGCACCAAATGTGAGGTTCACGGCGCAGGAAACTGAGTCAGAGAGTTGGGCAGACTGAAGGAGGAGAATTTATTCTGTGCTCCTGGGAGAGGTCCACAGGCCCTGGGGTTGGGCCAGTGGAGTCGTGCGGAGAGGGAGTAGGGGCATTTTTTTATACAGCTGTTCAGTGAGGGCGGGGGAGCATGAGCTGTGGGAGTTCCCACCGCAGGGATCGTCACTGTTTCCAGGTGTCCTCATCGGTCTGATAGCTGACCTGTTGGGAATTCCAGGGTGGGACCAGTATCTGCATCACCATCTACCTGGTGCCCTGGCCTGTTACAGATTCTAGGAAGGGCCTAATATCTATGTCACCATCTGCCTGGCGGAGGCATGCATCAGCTCCTGGACCCCCTTTCAACCTAACAGTAAAGTGTGCTCCACTCCACACCACTCTAACTGGTATATTTTGTAGGTCAGCTACTTTTCCAGGAAGCAGTATGGCCATGGGAGGAAGACACTCAGATTTCAGCTTTGAAGAGGAGCCCAAATTGCCAGACTGGACTAGCTCTTCTGAATTTCCTGAGATGCCAGGCCCTGTGGCTTTCTTGGAAAGCTCTTCAATACTCCCCTCCTCCCCACCTTCTTTTACACCCCCTCCCCACATTCCACCATGCCTGGGCTCTGAGGCCACCCAAGTGTGTAGTCCAAATCCTGCCTCACTGTGAGTGGAGAGGGGAGACCCAGAGGGAGATAGTTCTCTTTTCTGCAGGTGAAAGGAACCACTTGGCCCTTGGTGATTCTTGCGAAAAGGCTCCCTCTTCTGTAGGCACTTCAGCCCCAAAATAATCAAGATTGCCTAAATAAAGGTTAGAACTTGAGGTGGGGGAGGGGTGCTTGGTTGCTAAGGGGCACATGCAGGACAGGCTGACAATTGTGACATGGCTGCAAATTGTTGGGCTCCTGCTCAGCGCAGGCACTTGCATCTCACTTCTCTGGGTTGCGTGTACGTGCCCCAGCATTTTGGATCGCTTGTTGTGCTCCATTGTTTTGGATCGCTTGTTATGCCCTAGTCTTCTGGGTCACGCTCTGTGGGAAGCCACCTATTGCCCTCACTAGCAGAGAGGTGTGTACAAGGAACTCTGAAGGCTGGTGACCCTTGAAGCCCTGGCAAAGGTCAGGACTGTGCACCCACTGTTAGTCCAGACAATGATAGCTGAAGCAACTTCCCCATTTATTATTAAGGGCAAGTCTGCCTGTTACTGCAAATTGCCTGCCTAAGGGCTGTGGGTGTATCTCAAACCAATAAAAGATTGGTGAGGCCTGAGCACCAGTGGAAGTCCTTCCTCTTGAGTTGGACTTGCCAGCCTGGTCCCCCAATATTTTCAAATTATTATTTCTTTTCTTGTCTCTCTCATTTGCGTGCGGCCCTCTTCCAGATCTTGAACCCTGAACCACGCAGGACATGGGGGAAACTTTACACAACTCTCCTTGCCCCATTCACCTTGGTGGCTCACTGTGCCCCAGACTTCTGCCTGTCATGTCTGGGCTGCACATGTGGGCCCCACGGTTTCTGTTCCTGTGGCACCTGTAGTGGCTGCAGGTCCAGGCAGCTCCGATTCCAGAGTTGGCAATAGACTCCATCCTACTAACCTTCATCCCCCTGGGGCCCACCAAGCCCTGGTCTTGGGATCAGCAAAATCCTGCAAACCTTGAATTTCCTTCGCTAAACCATGATGCCTCAGCTATATTAACAGAGTCCCCTGAGAAAATGGAACCTTCTCCAAACCCTCAGGAGGCTCTAGTTCAGCTTCCACCCCAACAAGAAACCTCAAATCAGTCTGAAGTGTCCTCTGAGCCATTGAAATTTTTGTTGGACGACCACAGAGTTCAAGATAAGCAGAACCCCTACCCTGAATATGTCCACTCTTCAAAGAGCTCAGTTCTACCTTCTGTGCCTCTTGACGATATATAAACTTCTCAAATCATTCTGAAGAGTCTATGCCAACCACCAAAATCCTCTATGGATATTAAAGCTCAGCCTTTAATACATCATGAGGCAGCAAACTCAATTCCAGATTGGGGTGAAGTTCAGCATCAACTCTTGCCTATTGGTGTTAAAGGTGTGGACCAGGGTAATTTAATAACTTCAGAGCCCTGTAAGAAGATTGCATCATCTGCTACTAGCAAAGTCTCAGATCATCATGCAAAGGCTAACAATGAAGAAAAACCTACATCCCAGCAGGAGTCCCCAACTCTGTCTGCTTTGGAGGCTGCTGCTACAGCCCTGCAGCAGACTGCATCTCCTCCAAAGCACCCTGAGGTGACGTTTCCACAGCAAGAGCCTGTTCAGGCTGACGGGCCAACCATTCCACCTGTGGACCTGGGACTCACCATCACTCCTGAACACATTTTGGGGGCTGCTGCTACAGCCCTGAAGCAGACTGCAGCTCCTCCACTAAACCCTGGGGTGACATTTACACTTAAAGAGCCTGTTCACGCTCAGCAGCCACACCTTTCCACTCTAGGGACTGGAAGTCCCTGTCATTCCAGAACCTACTTTAAGGCTGAAGCTACAGCCCTGCAGCAGAATGCAGCTCCTCCACTAAACCCTGGGGTGATATTGCCACTAGCAGAGCCTAATCAGGCTCAGCAGCCAACCTTTCCACAATTGGAACTGGAAGTCTCCATCATTTCAGAACCTACTTTGGAGGCTGGTGCTACAGCCCTGCAGCAGACTGCAGCTCCAGCAAAGCACCCTGAGGTGACACTTCCACTGCCAGAGACTTCAGGCTCAGCAACCAACCTTCACACCATTTGACCTGGAGCTCACCATCACTCCAGAACCGACTTTGGAGGCTGATGCTACAGCCCTGCAGCAGACTACAGCTCCTCCAAAGCACCCTGAGGTGACACTTCAACATCCAGAACTTATTCAGGTTCAGCAGCCAACTTTTTCTGAAGTCACAGCCACAGTTCTGTCGTTTGACCTAGAAGTTACAATAACTCAGCCACCAGAGTCATCAGAGACAATTCCTCCAATGACTGAACAGAGTACCACCATAAACATACGTGAGCTCTGTTCCTGCAATAATGGGACACTGTCATGTATTGGTTTTGGCTCAAAGCAGAGGCTCAACAGAGTGCCAGTACCAGAGCCCAGCACCTATAATGGCACCTTCACCATCTTGTAAGAATTGCCTTTCCTCATTTGCTTCTCTGCATCCTGGCTGACATGGTAGCCTTTTCCTTGAGGTCTTCCTGGGCCTTCCTCATCTCCCCCAAACCATGTTGAATGATTTTGTTTTTATCTTTGACAACTAATCCTTATTTGTATTCTCCTTAATACTATTGTTCCCCCTTAACCAGTCTTTTGCTTGCAAATTGTCCATATTATTTTCCCCCTATTTTTAGCCCTAACATTTCATTCCTTAACCTCTACTGTCCTCCCACTTTTGCTCCATTCTCTTTACAGCAACATGGCCCTCTCCCAGTCTCATTGGTGGTGATACAGCAAAGTGGTTAAGAGTAGAGATTCTACAGCCAGAGTGACTGGGTTTGAACACACTATGCCATTTATTAGTGTTGAGACTCAATTTCCTCACCTGTAAAATGAAGATTAGCTACCATTACATAGATTTGTTATGAGTTTTAGAAGATTATATATATATACATATCTACTTATATAAAAACGATGGGTGGTGTTCGTCACATACAGAGGAACATCAAAGGACCAGAAAGAAGTCAGTCCTACAGGGGTTGTCTTGGCAATGGCTGTGCCCTCCCCCAAGCTGTTTCCTGGAGCTGTTTCCTGTAAGGGCGGAGTTTGAGGCAGGAACCCGCCCTGGGAGCATGGAGGCAGATGTTTCTGAAGTGTGCAGCATCAGCCTGGGGTGAACCTGAGTGGGGCGACTAAAAGGCTTAGAAAAGAGAGACAAGAGGATGAAAGCCAGGTCTCGGTGGGACGCTGCTTCTCTGAGAGGCAGCGACCACGCCCTCAGCCATGCCTTTATTTTATAGCAGATGCTAGGAGGCAAAGTAAGGGCATGACCAAGATGTTTACAAACATTCTCCTGGGTTTCAGTCCTACGAACTGCATGCACCTGAACTCTATCAAGCCCACATCACTCAGGCACATAGGGCCACATGTTCAGAACATTGGTTCAAGCTTACAACTATAGCTGTTGGCTATAATTGTGCTGGGAGGGCCCTGCCCTCCAAGCTGGGACTTGCATGTGGCAGTGAGAGGACTGTGCCCTCTCATCACTCCAAGGCTTGAACCTGTCCAAAACACTGTGGCGGCTCCCCACAATAAAGTTTTAATTCTGTTTCTTTGTTACTAATGTTGGGGTCCCACCCCATAACAAACAAAGGAAAATTTCCCCATCGAATTTCTGAATAGTATTACTCCTTCGGGAATGCCATGTCATAAATTAAAATTGAAAGTGGGTGCACTCATCATGCTATTGACTAATCTCAATAGTAAATGGGGTCTTTGTAATGGTACCAGATTTATTATCAAAAGATTACAACCTAACCTTATCGAAGCTGAAGTATTAACAGGATCTGCAGAGGGACAGGCTGTTCTGATTCCAAGAATAAATTTGTCCCCATCTGACAGTGGCCTCCCATTTAAATTGATTCAGCGACGGTTTCCCATGATGCCAGCATTTGTGATGACTATTAATAAATCACAACGACAAACTCTAGATAGAGTAGGCATGTTCCTACCTGAACCTTTTTTTGCACATGGTCAGTTATATGTAGCTTTCTCTCGAGTTTGTAGAGCATCTGATGTTACAGTTAAAGTTCTAAGTACTTCATCACAAGGGAAATTAGTCAAGCACTCTGAAAGTGTTTTCACTCTTAATATGGTGTACAGGGAGATATTAGAATAAGTTTAATCACTTTATTAGTCATTGTTTACATCACTGTTGTTTTCATATCATGTTTTTTCTCATTTTTATATCATGCCTCTGTTGTTATATCCTTTAGTTACTGTGTATTTATTAATAAATTTCTATTTTATTTTCATATACATGTTACTAATTTCCTTTCATCTCTCACACTTCTATTATAGAGAAAGGGCAAATAGCAATATTAAAATATCTCTGCTAATTAATTCCCTTTTAAAAAATATATTGTATTCATTTTTTATAAAGAGGAAGGGAGAGGGATAGATAGGTAGAAACATCGATGAGAGAAAAACATCAATCAACTGCCTCCTGCACACTCCCCACTGGAGATGTGCCCACAACCAAGGTACCTGCCCTTGACCGGAATCAAACCTGGGACCCTTGAGCCTGCAGGCTGATGCTCTATCCACTGAGCCAAACCAGTTAGGGCAATTAATTCCCTTTTAATGTACACAAATTTCATGCACCGGGCTACTAGTATATATATATAGTACTTATACAAATTCCTAACATATGTCTGTGTTGACTATTATTATTTGCTCCCTCAGTCATATCTATAACTTATCTTTGCCCCCTGGCTTTCTATATAAATGACCTGTTTTGTTCCCAGCCCAGGTCTAAGTACTGTGGGAGTCACAGAAGTATGACTTTGTCTATGGAACATGACAGTGGTAGGGGGGAAGAAAGGGAATATGAATTAAAAAAGAAGGTGATATATAATGAAGTACTAAAAGAGATACAGGCCAGAAGTGCTATAATTCAGCAGAATCTGTAGTTATTAGGGTATGGAATTCAGGGAATGCTGCATAGATAAGCCAGAACTTTAGCTGGGACTTAAAGGGTGGCTATAGTTTGATAAAATAGTGAGTACAGTCTAGGGCAGTGGTGGGCAAACTCAGTCAACAGAGCCAAATATCAACAGTACAACGATTGAAATTTCTTTTGAGAGCCAATTTTTTTAAACTTAAACTATATAGGTAGGTACATTGTTATTAACTTAATTAGGGTAGGTACATTGTTATTAACTTAATAAAGGCTTCAGAAGAGCCACACTCAAGGGGCCAAAGAGCTGCATGTGGCTTTTTCTGACCTTCCTGAAAAGTATGTAAACTGAATAGGTATGTTGTTGATGAGGGAAGAGGATAAAGCTAAAGATTCAAAGTCATCACAGAATTAGTGTTTGAAACTGAACCTCAGGAATTTAACAGCTTCTTTTAAACACTTGTAATTCATGGACACATTCTCACTGTTTGTGGGTTTTTTAAAAAAATACATTTTTATTGATTTCAGAGAGGAAGGGAGAGGGAGAGAGAGAATGATGAGATCAATGATGAGAATCATTGATCTGCTGCTTACTGCACGCCCCCTTACTGGGGATGGAGCCACAACCCAGGCATGTGGGTTTGACCAGAATTGAACCTAGGGCCCTTCAGTCTGCAGGCGGAAGCTCTATCCAATGAGCCAAACCAACTGGAGCTCACATTATATCTTTATTAATTGTGCAAACTGGGAAGCAGATAGTTGTGGAAATTAGAAAGCTTGTTTTCTGCATTTGAATATCAAGGTTACCATGATTGTTTTACTTATTCTGTTCATTCATTTCTTACCTATTCAATGATATTAACTGTGTTTCTTCACAGAAACTTGCAAGGAAACCCTATTACTTTTTTCTTAATTTTTTTTTTACCATTTATTTATTTTTTTAAATCAATTGGTTATGCTTGTCTTTTTTCTTTTAATATATTTTATTGATTTTTTACAGAGAGGAAGGAAGAGGGATAGAGAGTTAGAAACATCGATGAGAGAGAAACATCGATCAGCTGTCTCCTGCACACTCCCTACTGGTATGTGCCCACAACCAAGGTATATGCCCTTGACAGGAATCGAACCTGTGACCTTTGAGTCTACAGGCAGATGCTCTATCCACTGAGCCAAACTGGTTAGGCGGAAACGCTATTTCTTACATTGGTACAAATACATGGAAGTCATACCATTTGGTTGAGAAACTGAGTATATTCTCTCCAAAAATGAATTTAAAATCTAACTGCATTGTAAGATCCTTCTTCATCCAGAATTTTGATGTCAATAGCTCTGAGAAAAGGTATTTCCCTCTTTGTATCCCAAATCAATGTCTATTGATTGCAGTTTTGTTTATTTGAAAAATTAAATTTGGTAGGCCCTCTTTACATTCAGAGTCAGTTTAAATTTATTTTCCATTATAACAAGTAATACATGATTATTTTTCAATATATAAAAATGAAATAGCATGTATAGTGAAAACCCTGCTTGTGCCCTCATCCCCACTATAACGTAACTGCTACTCTGTTTACTATATATCTTTACAGACCTTTTCCACACATTTGCCGACATACATATTTGCAGATAGCAAAATAGGTATGTTATGTGATTTTCATATCTGTTTTTTACATAAGTGGTAACATCCTACTACTTGATTCTTTCACCTCATAACATATCTTACACGTGTTTCCTTCTTGATACAGAGAGGGTTACCCAGTTCATTTAAACTATTCCATAATATTCCATAGTTTAATAATCCCCCTATTAATAGCTGTTTAGATTATGTCCAGTTTTCTTGTTACATGTATTTGATGCAACATAAATTCTTTTTTTAATTAATTTTTCCATATTATATATTCATTTCAGAGAGGAAGGGAGAGGAGAGAGAGAAACATCAATGATGAGAGAGAATCATTGATTGGCTGCCTCCTGCACACCCCCTACTGGGGATTGAGCCAGCAATCCAGGCATGTGCTCCGACTGGAATCAAACCTGGGACCTTTCAGTCTGCAGGCTGATGCTCTATCCACTGAGCCAAACCAGCTAGGGCACAACATACATTCTTGTACATGCATCTTTGGGATCATGGGCAGGTATTTATGTAGAATAGATAGAAATGGAATTGTTGGGGTGAAACTATATTGATACAACATTTAATTGACCTTTAAGAAATTATGCCAAATTACACTCCAATCAGTGGGCAACTACAGTATTTGTTTTCTTCTATCCTTCCACCACTAGATAGTCTCCATTTTTTTGGCTGTTCTAATGGGTGAATAAAGGCGGTCCCACCTAAGTTTGAGTTTATCTCATTACTTGTGAATTCAGATTCCTTTATATATTTATTGAACATTTATTTATCTAAAATATTTTTTAACTGACTTCAGAAAGGAAGGAGAGAGAGAAATAGAATGCTGAGAGAGAATCGGCTGCCTCCTGCACACTCCACACTGGGGATTGAACCTGCAACCTGGACATGTACCTCTACTGATATCAAACCATGAACTCCTGCTTCACAGGTTGACACTCAAGCACTGAGCCATGCTGGCCAGGCAGGTTTCAAGATTTCTAAGTCCACTTGAGATTTATACCTTGTAAGGGAGAGGTTTCTAACCTCAATGGACCCCCCGGGGCACCATTTCTTACCATTTTTCCTCCCTAATTTCTCTTTGGTGATTTGCAGAAGCTTCGTTTCTTTTTTTTTTTTTAAATATATATATTTCTTTATTGATTTCATAGAGGAAGGGAGAGGGCAAGAGAGAAACATCAATGATGAGAGAGAATCACTGATCGGCTGCCTCCTGCACGCCCCTACTGAGGATCGAGCCCACAACCTGGGCAAGTACCCTTGGCCGGAATCAAACATGAACCCTTCAGTCCACAGGCCGACGCTCTATCCACTGAGTCAAACCAGCCAGGGCAGAAGCTTATTTTCTTGAGTACTATGTTTTTAAAAGATTTATATGTTAAAATATATATGAAAATAAAAGAAATCTATAATAAAATGAAGATTTCAAAATATTTTATTTTTCTATTATTAATCCTTTATAATTCTCACCCTAGGATATTTTCCCATTAATTTTAGAGAGAGTGTAAGAGAGAGGTAAAGACAGAAATATCGATGTGAGAGAGACACATGGATTGGTTGCTTCCTGCATGAGTCCCGACCAGGGCTTGGGCAGAAGAGCCTGCAACCAGTACGTGCCCTTGACCGGATTGACCCCGGGGCCCTTTGGTCTATAGGCGGACACTCTATCCACTGAGCCAAACCAGCTAGTGCCAACATAATTTGTAAAAAAGATTACTGATAGGCCAGCCAGCATGGCTCAGTGGCTGAGTGTCAACCTATGAACCAGGAGGTCATGGTGGGAATCTGTGCAGGAGGAAACCAATCAATTATTCTCATTATTGATATTTCTCTCTCTCTCTCTCTCTCTCTCTCTCTCTCTCTCTCTCTTTCTTTCTCTCTCTCTCTCTTCCTCTGTAAAGTCAATAAAAAATATTTTTAAATTAAAGCAATAAAAATATTATTGATACTACTTCTCTTTTTTATGTTTTTATTTAATCCTTGCCTGAAGATATTTTTTCCATTAATATGTTTTAGAGAGAGTGGAAAGAGGGAAAGAGAGAGATAGAAAGACATGAGAAAGAGGTATCAATTGACTGCCTCCTGCTGGTTTGGGGCCAGGGGTTGAACCTACCACCAATGTATATGCCCTTGACTGGAATCAAACCCATGACCTTTTGGTCTGTTGGCCAACACTCTAACCACTAAGCAAAACCAGCCATGGCAAATCTGCTCCTTTTACATTAAGTAACACAAACTATAGTGGTTGATCTAATAACTCTTACAACTTCAATGTAGTGATGACAATAAATGATATTTTGAGATATCTGCAACAAATATGTTATATGAAAACCTCTGTGATTTTATTGACGACCCAATGAACTACTATACGGCTAGTCTACTATGGTTTATTGCCTACACTCACAATAAAGGGCAATGCTAATTTTAGGTAGAGATTTGTGAAAATAGTGACGTAATTTTATTTGTGATTCAGGTTTGGCCCCCTGAATTCAATCCATTCAATCCTATTCACCGACCTCTACCCTAAAGGGATAATCAACAAATGAAAATTGCATGCACACTTTTGCATGTATTCAAGAAAGTGCAGTTTTCTAGGGAAAGGGTCCATAGCTTTTATGAAATTCTCACAGGGTTCTTGTCTCCAAAGATTAAGAGTCACAAATGTTGGGGAGAAGAAAGACATTTCCTTGCCTGTAAAGTTGTACTTACTCTCATGAGTGATAGTAAATGGATGATTTGTTTTATTTATTTTTATTTTTATTATTGCTTAAAGTATTACAAAGGTTATTACATATGTGTCCTTTTTTTCCCCCCGCCCTTGACAATCCCCTCCCCCCCTAACCCGCAGTGTCTTATGTCCATTGGTTATGCTCATATGCATGCATACAAGTCCTTCGGTTGATCTCTTACCCCCCTCCTTCCTGCCCCCCAACCCGCCCCCCCCCCCCGGCCTTCCCGCTGCAGTTTGACAATCTGTGTGAGGCAGCTCTGCCTCTGTATCTATTATTGTTCAAAAGTTTATAATGGTCTCTAATATCCATGAATGAGTGAGATCATGTGGTATTTTTCCTTCATTGACTGGCTTATTTCACTTAGCATAATGCTGTCCAGTTCCATCCATGCAGTTGCAAATGGTAAGAGTTCCTTCTTTTTTACAGCAGCATAGTATTCCATCGTGTAGATGTACCACAGTTTTCTAATCCATTCATCTACTGATGGGCACTTAGGCTGTTTCCAGATCTTAGCTATGGTGAATTGTGCTGCTATGAACATATGGGTGCATATATCCTTTCTGATTGGTGTTTCTGGTTTCTTGGGATATATTTCAAGAAGTGGGATCACAGGGTCAAATGGAATTTTCATTTTTAGTTTTTTGAGGAAACTCCATAGTGTCTTCCATAGTGGCTGCACCAGTCTGCATTCCCTCCAGCAGTGCACGAGTGTTCCTTTTTCTCCACATCCTCTCCAGCACTTGTTGTTTGTTGATTTGTTGATGATAGCCAGTCTGACAGGTGTGAGATGGTACCTCATTGTTGTTTTGATTTGCATCTCTCGGATGATTAGTGACTTTGAGCATGTTTTCATATGTCTCTTGGCTTTCTGAATGTCCTCTTTTGAAAGGTGTCTATTTAGATCCTTTGCCCATTTTTTTATTGGATTGTTTATCTTCCTTTTGTTAAGTTGTATGAGTCCCCTATAAATTTTGGAAATTAGGCCCTTATCAGATATGACATTGGCAAATATGTTTTCCCACATGGTGGGTTTTCTTGTTGTTTTGTTGATGGTTTCTTTTGCTGTGCAGAAGCTTTTTATTTTTATGTAGTCCCATTTGTTTATTTTCTCTTTAGTTTCAAGTGCTCTAGGAGCTGAATCAGTGAAGAAATTGCTTTGGCATATGTCTGAGATTTTGTTGCCTTTGGATTCTTCTAGAATTTTTATGGCTTCCCGTGTTACATTTAAGTCCTTTATCCATTTTGAGTTTATTTTTGTGTATGGTGTAAGTTGGTGGTCTAGTTTCATTTTCTTGCATATATCTGTCCAATTTTCCCAACACCACTTATTGAAGAGACTATCTTGGCTCCATTGTATGTTCTTGCCTCCTTTGTCAAATATTAATTGAGCATATTGGTTCAGGCCAGATGATTTGTTTTAAATAAAAGTAGTAGACTGAAAATGTTTGTCATTTTCTGAAATCATGAAAAAAGTATTTATGGAAAAACTGCTACATGCCAGTGACTATTTTATGTACCAGGATTACAGGCCCAAGAACAAAATAGACAAATTACAGCAGTTCTCAAGGGATTCACAAGTATTTAATATGAAAATAAATATATGTATATATAAACACACATATATGTGTATTAACTAGATAGATGTAATTTCAAGTATTGGTAAGTTCTTTGGGGAGAAAGAAAGCTGAGGAAGGGAAAGTGAATCAATTCTAGAATGGTCCATTTTTTTGCACAAAGAGAACGTGAGAAGAAAGGTTTAAATTTAAAAAATTAGATTATTTTTCTTCAATTAAATAAAAATTAGGGTATTTCGATGGCACCATTACTCAGGTTTCCCCATATATATTTCTGTACAGTAAATAGTTGTAGTTATTTTGCATTTTGATCCAGAAATAACCTTTTCATTTTTCAGAAATCTCAGTGGAAATAATTTGAGAGAATTACGTAAAGATTCATTTGAAGGCCTGCTTTCCCTCCAGTATATGTAAGTTAATTGTATTTACTTATGAGTTTTTTCGTTATAGTATCTATAAAATAAATAAGGGGTTCAAATGAAATAATCTCTACAATTTCTCCCAGCAATAAAATTCTACAATTTCCTAAGTCTGCATAGCTCATCTCTAGCATTTAATATCTCCTATACATTTTCAGTTTTACAATCCTCTACACCAGTGGTTCTCAACCTTCCTAAGGCCGCGACCCTTTAATACAGTTCCTCATGTTGTGGTGACCCCCAACCATAAAATTATTTTCGTTGCTACTTCATAACTGTAATTTTGCTACTGTTATGAATCATAATGTAAATATCTGATATGCAGGATATATTTTCATTGTTACAAATTGAACATAATTAAAGCATAGTGATTAATCACAAAAACAATATGTAATTATATATGTGTTTTTCGATGGTCTCAGGCGACCCCTGTGAAAGGGTCATTCAATCCCCAATGGGGTTGTGACCCACAGGTTGAGAACCGCTGCCCTATTGTATTAAAATGTTTTATTGAATATCTCATTCTTTCTTAAAATGTTGTCTTAAAATGTTTTATTGAATATCTCATTGTCTTAAAATGAAGGATGAAGGTGACACTTGTGCTGATGTCCTCAGGAACAACTCTGAGGCGACACAGACTCCTTCCTAGAATCCAGGACGGACCTGCTCGCAGAGGGAACTCCCACAGCTCATGCCCCCCGCCCCTCACTGAACAGCTGTATAAATATAGTGCCTCCGCTACCTGTTGGCACGACTTCACTAGCCCTGCCTTTGGGACTCGTGGATCGCACCCGGAGAAGCC
>NW_005872861.1:0-1332 GCF_000147115.1 Myotis lucifugus | reverse complement strand
CCGCCTCCCTACCCAGGCCCTTTCCCCAAAGCTCCTTCCCCCTCACCATCCGCACCCTCTCCTCCCCTTCCCTGCCCAATCTCCCTCCAGCAACGCCTTCTCCCCTACCTGCTGACCTTTCCTCCTCCACCCCACTCCCAGGACACTGCCGTGGCCGCTGCTGCAGGAGCCGGGAGCTCAAGTCACCAGGCGACTCCCCCTCTGCTACCCCCGCCTGCTTCCCCAGTCAGCAAACACACGCATTCACAGGCCCCTTCTCTCCTCTGTCCCCTCTGGGAGGTTGCGGCATCTGAGCGAGTAGTCCGAGTCCATGTTCCCTTCTCTCTGTTGGATCTCTCCCAGATTGAGAAGCGGCGGGGGTCCTTTTCCACCAACCCCACCTTGTTCATCAAGGAATTCCGATACCTCTCTCAGTCCTATGACCTCACCTGGCATGACATTCATGTCATTGATTCTTCAACCCTAACGTGAGATGAAAGGGAGAAAGTCTTGGGGGCAGCAAGAGACCATGCAGATCAGGTTCACCTTACACATGCCAATATGCTGGTGGGGGCCCATGCTGTTCCTCGCCAGGAGCCGGACTGGGAGTATCAACTAGGTACCCCCAAAGGGCAAAACAGGTGCTGATGCCGAGACCAGATGCTCCAGTGCCTGATGGCCGGCCTACAGGCCGTCTCCCACAAGTTAGCTAATTATGATAAACTGAGAGAAATCAGTCAGGGACCAGATGAGAACCCCGAGGTCTTCCTTAACAAGCTGACTGAGGCTCTGACCTTGTATGCTCATCTGGACCCATTTCAACTCGCAGTCAGCTCCACATATTTGGAAAAAGTTAAAAAAGGCTGAGGATGGCCTTCAGACCCCAGTCCAAGATCTAGTGAACATGGCCCTTAAGGTATTTAATGCCCTTGAGGAGCAGGCAGAGTCAAATCTGGAGGCACGCTTTGGACAGAAGGCAGACCCACAAACCCAAGCACTGGTTGTGGCCCTGTGGCTGACAGCAGCCACGCATGGTCCCAAGGGGGCTATGCGTAGTGGGGGTGCAATGAGAATGCTTCAAATGCAGAAATGAAAGCCACTGGGCAAAGCAGTGCCCTGGCCCTGGGCTCCAATCAAGCCCTGCCCGGTGTTCAGTCAGAGCAGCCACTGGAAAAGTGACTGCCCCTGGAAAAGTGACAGGAACTTTATGTCTCAGCGTGGAGAGGCCGCCTTTCAGGTCATGAGCCACCACTTGCCATGCTGGGACTGGCCGAAGACTAAATGTGCCCGGACTCAATGACCCCCATCACCCTTGCCGAGCCCTGGGTAATTCTAAACGTAGCAGGTAAGCTC
>NW_005872860.1:0-37845 GCF_000147115.1 Myotis lucifugus | reverse complement strand
AACATTGTGCCCAGCTGTAATGGTTCAGTGTTTGAGCGTCAACCTATGAAGCAGGAGGTCATGCTTCAGTTCCCAGTCAGGACACATGCAGGAGGCAGCCAATCAATGATTCTCTCTCATCATTGTTGTTTCTCTCTCTCTCTCCTCTCTTCTTCTCAGAAATCAATAAAAATATATTAATAACAAAACTTTCCTCAAAAAAAAAAAGAAGAAAAGAAAAGAAACAGAGCATTGCTAGGACCTGAGAGTAGTGTAGGCTTTCCTACCTGAGAGCTTCATTTGCTCAGGTGTTCAGTCAGTGCTGCTTAGGCCAGAAATGTGCCCAGGAGTCAGGTGGGTGTCTTGTTAAAATGCACTCTGCTTCAGTAGGTGGAGTAGGGTCTGAGTTTCTTTTTTGTTTTGTTTTTTATTTTCTATTTATTTCCTTATTTATTTATTTTTATCTTTAATTTCTTTTTTTATTGCTTAAAGTATTACAAATGGTATTACATATGTGTCCTTTTTTTCCCCCCTCCCTTGACAATCCCCTGGCCTCCCCTACCCTCCAGTGTCTTATGCCCATTGGTTATGCTTATATGCATGCATACAAATCCTTCGGTTGATCTCTTACCCACCCCCTCCTGCCCCCCAACCCTCCCTGGCCTTCCCGCTGCAGTTTGACAATATGTTTGAGGCAGCTCTGCCTCTGTATCTATTATTGTTCATAAGTTTATAATAGTCTTTATTATCCATGAATGAGTGAGGTCATGTGGTATTTTTCCTTCATTGACTGGCTTATTTCACTTAGCATAATGCTCTCCAGTTCCATCCATGCTGTTGCAAATGGTAGGAGTTCCTTCTTTTTTACAGCAGCATAGTATTCCATTGTGTAGATGTACCACAGTTTTCTAATCCATTCATCTACTGACAGGTACTTAGGCTGTTTCCAGATCTTAGCTATGGTGAATTGTGCTGCTATGAACATATGGGTGCATATATTCTTTCTGATTGGTGTTTCTGGTTTCTTGTGATATATTCCTAGAAGTGGGATCACAGGGTCAAATGGGATTTCCATTTTTAGTTTTTTGAGGAAACCCCATACTGCCTTCCATAGTGGCTGCACCAGTCTGCATTTCCACCAGCAGTGCACGAGTGTTCCTTTTTCTCCACATCCTCTCCAGCACTTGTCGTTTGTTGATTTGTTGATGATAGCCAGTCTGACAGGTGTGAGATGGTACCTCATTGTTGTTTTGATTTGCATCTCCCAGATGATTAGTGACTTTGAGCATGTTTTCATAAGTCTCTTGGCTTTCTGAATGTCCTCTTTTGAAAGGTGTCTATTTAGATCCTTTGCCCATTTTTTGATTGGATTGTTTATCTTCCTTTTGTTAAGTTGTATGAGTTCCCTATAAATTTTGGAGATTAGGCCCTTATCAGATATGACGTTGGCAAATATGTTTTCCCATACAGTGGGCTTTCTTGTTGTTTTGTTGATGGTTTCTTTTGCTGTGCAGAAGCTTTTTATTTTGATGAAGTCCCATTTGTTCATTTTCTCTTTAGTTTCAAGTGCCCTAGGAGCTGTATCAGTGAAGAAATTGCTTGGGCATATGTCTGAGATTTTGTTGCCTTTGGATTCTTCTAGAATTTTTATGGTTTCCCGTCGTACATTTAAGTCCTTTATCCATTTTGAGTTTATTCTTGTGTATGGTGTAAGTTGGTGGTCTAGTTTCATTTTCTTGCATATATCTGTCCAATTTTCCCAACACCATTTATTGAAGAGACTATCTTGGCTCCATTTTATGTTCTTGCCTCCTTTGTCAAATATTAATTGAGCATATTGGTTCAGGCCGATTTCTGGGCTCTCTATTCTATTCCATTGATCTATATGTCTGTTCTTGTGCCAGTACTAGGCAGTTTTGAGAACAGTGGCTTTGTAATACAGCTTGATATCTGGTATTGAGATCCCACCTACTTTGTTCTTTCTCAGGATCGCTGCAGCTATTCGGGGTCTTTTTTTATTTCAGATGAATTTTTGGAGAGTTCGTTCTAGATTTGTGAAGTATGCCGTTGGGGTTAATTTTGTATCCTGCTACATTGCCTAATTCATGTATTAAGTCTAGTCGTTTTTTGATGGAGTCTCTAGGGTTTGTATGTATGATATCATGTCGTCTGCAAATAAGGACAGTTTTACTTCCTCTTTTCCAATTTGGATGCCTTTTATTTCTTCTTCTTGTCTAATTGCAATGGCTAATACTTCCAGGACTATGTTGAACAGGAGTGGTGAGAGTGGGCATCCCTGTCTTGTTCCTGTTCTTAGGGGAAATGGTGTTAGTTTTTGTCCATTGAGTATGATGTTGGCTGTAGGCCTGTCATATATGGCTTTTATTATGTTGAGGTATGATCCTTCTATTCCCACCTTGCTGAGAGTTTTTATCAAAAATGGGTGTTGGATTTTGTCAATGCTTTTTCTGCATCAATTGATATGACTATGTGGTTTTTTTCTTTCAATTTGTTTATGTGATGTATCACGTTTATTGATTTACGGATATTGTACCATCCTTGCATCCCTGGAATAAATCCTACTTGGTCATGTTGTATGATCTTTCTGATGTACTGCTGGAACCGATTTGCTAAGATTTTGTTGAGGATTTTGGCATCTATGTTCATGAGGGATATTGGCCTGTAATTCTCTTTCATTGTGTTATCTTTATCTGGTTTTGGTATAAGGATGATGCTGGCTTCATAGAATGAGCTTGGAAGTGTTCCTTCCTCTTGAATTTTTTGTAGTAGTCTGAGGAGGATAGCTTTTAGTTCTTCCTTGAATGTTTGGTAAAACTCCCCTGTGAAGCTGTCTGGCCCTGGGCTTTTGTTTGCTGGAAGCTTTTTGATGACTGCTTCAATTTCTTCCATAGTTATTGGCCTATTGAGATTTTTAGATTCTTCCTGATTGAGTTTTGGAATGTTGTATTTTTCTAGGAATTTGTCCATTTCCTCCAGGTTGACTAGTTTGTTGGAGTAGAGTTGTCCATAGTATTGTTTAACAATCATTTGTATTTCTTTGGGGTCTGTTGCTATTTCACCTCTATCATTTCTGATTTTGTTTATTTGGGTCCTCTCTCTTTGCTTCTTGGTGAGCCTGGCTAGGGGTTTGTCAATCTTGTTTATCCTTTCAAAGAACCAGCTCTTGGTTTTCTTGATTTTCTGTATTGTTTTTTTGGTCTCTATGTCATTTATTTCTGCTCTAATCTTTATTATCTCCTTCCTTCTGCTCACTCTGGGGTTTTCTTGTTGCTCTCTTTCTAATTCTTTGAGTTGTAGAGTTAGATCATTTACTACCATTTTTTCTTGTTTTTTGAGATAGGCCTGTAGAGCTATAAACTTCCCTCTCAGTACTGCTTTCATTGGGTCCCTAGGTTTTGGATTGTTGTGTTTTCATTGTCATTAGTGTCCAGGATGTTTTTAATTTCTTCTTTGATCTCATTGGTAACCCAATCAATATTTAATAACATGCTATTCAGCTTCCAAGTGTTTGAGTATTTTGGGTTGTTTTTATTGTAGTTTATTTCTAATATTATGCCGTCGTTGTCTGAGAAGATGCTTGGTATGATTTTAATCTTCTTGAATTTGGGGAAACTTTGCTTATGACCCAATATGTGGTCTATTTTTGAATCTGTCCCATGAGCACCTGACTGGAATGTATATTCCACGGCTTTGGGGTGAAGTGTTCTGAAGTTGTCAATTAAGCCCATCTGATCTAGTGAGTCATTTAGGATTGCTGTTTCTTTGCTGATTGTTTGTCTAGAGGGTTTATCCAGTGATGTCAGTGGTGTATTAAAGTCCCCTACAATGATTGTATTGTTGTCGATCTCTCCTTTGATATCTTCCAGGAGTTTTTTTTTATGTATTTGGGTGCTCCTGCATTGGATGCATATATGTTTACCAGGGTTATATCTTCTTGTTGTATTGATCTCTTTAGTATTATGAAGTGGCCTTCCTTATCTCTTGTTATGGCCTTCACTTTGAGGTCTATTTTGTCCGATATAAGTATTGCTACCCCCGCTTTCTTTTCCTTTCCATTTGCCTGAAAGATATTTTTCCATCCCTTCACTTTCAGTCTGTGTGAGTCCCTTCTAATGAGGTGGGTCTCTTGTAGACAGCAAATGTATGGGTCATGATTTTTTATCCATTCAGCCACTCGATATCTTTTGGTTGGAGAATTTAGTCCGTTTACATTCAAAGTTATTATTGAAAGGTACTTGTTTGTAGCCATTTCTTTTTTTGTGTGGCTGTTTTCTTTCTGAGATTTTTATTTCTTCTTTTTACACCAGTCCCTTCAGCATTTCTTGCATTGCTGGCTTGGTGGTGATAAACTCCCTTAGCCTTTTTTTTTTTTTTTGGTCTGTGAAGCTTCTTATTTCCCCTTCAATTTTGAATGATAGCCTGGCTGGATAGAGTATTCTTGGATTCAGTCCTTTGCTTTGCATCACTTTGTAAATTTCCGTCCATTCTTTTCTGGCCTGATGTGTTTCTGTTGAGAAATTATTTGATAATCTAATGGGAGATGCCTTGAATGTATCTTTCCATCTCTCTCGTGCAGCCTGTAAGATTCTCTCTTTGTCCTGAACATTTGCCATGGTAATTATGATGTGTCTTGGTGTGGGTCTTTTCGGGTTCACCTTGTTTGGGACTCTCTTTGCTTGTGTGATTTTTTTCTTCCCCACCCATGGGAAGTTTTCTGATATTATTTCTTCGAATATGTTTTCTAATCCTTGTTCCTCTTTCTGTTGTTCTGGCACCCCTATTATTTGTATGTTGTTTCGTTTCATGTTGTCCCAAAGCTCCCTTAGACTCTCCTCCTGTCTTTTAATTTTTTTCTCCAATTGCAGTACAGTTTGGGTGTGTTTTGCTTCCTTGTCTTCTAATTCACTAATTCTGTCCTCTGCTTCTCCTAGTCTACTCTTGATACTTTCAATGGTGTTTTTTATTGCAGCTATATCACTCTTCATTTCTTCTTGGTTCTTAGATAATTTATTGATTTTTTCATCTGTTTCTTCTTGCTTCTTGAATAAGTTTTTGATTTTTTTCATCCATCCGGTTTATGCACTCTAGGACCCTTATTCTGAATTCTTTTTCTGTCATGTTGCATGCCTCTGTATCACTTAGCTGCTTTTCTGGTGAGTCCTCCTTTTCTTTCCTTTGGGGGTTTCTTTGTCTACTCATGTTTGATCTCACCGACATCTAGTTGTTGAGTCGTTCAGTGGCTGCTCCCTGGGTGGCAGTGGCTCCTCGGGTTGTGGTTGCTCCTTGGGTGGTTGTGATAGCAGCTGCTCCTCCGTTGGTGGCAGGTCCTCTGGTGGGTGCTGTTCACAGCTGTGGTGACTCTTCTGGCTGGTGGAGGGAGGCTTCACACACCGCAACTGTTCCTCAGACAGAGTGTGTGGTGATCAGAAGGCCGCTGTTGCTTGGATCTGCTTTCTGTGGAGAGAAGCAGGGCTCATCTGAGTTCACGTAGTCGCGCTGCTTGAGAGCAGTTGCTTCCAGGTTGGTAGCCGATCTCTGGATGCTGGTAACAGCCACTCAAGATGGTGCGGTCTCCGCAGTTGAGCCGGCGCTCCGGGAGAGGTTTCAGCCTCAATCTCTAACTGTCCCCTTTTTCTAGGAGTCCTCTGCCTTTCCTGGCTGCTGACTCGATCTGAGTTTCTGCTTTTCTAACAATTCTCTGGGGGATGTGAATACTTCTAGTCCACAGACTAGCTTTTATGTAGCAAGGTTTCAGGACATAAAATACCTCACTAAGTTCCATGTGTTTAATATCCTATATTTTCCAAACAAATGCAAAAAGAAATAGAATTAAAAATTCCATGTAGTTGGAAATTAAATAGCAGGGTAAAAATACAACTTAGATTAGAAGCGTGGTAAGAAAGTCAGAAGTGGTGAAATCAGGAAACTTTGGGAAAACCTAGTTAAGAGAAAATGAAAAATGACATCCATAGTGAAATGGTGAAATAAAAAAAGATGCATCATATTAAAAATAACAAAGAGAATTATCAACAACTGTACACAAATAAAATTGAAAAGCTAGAAGTAATGTGAAAATCCCTAAATATAGTCCAGGGATGGCATAGGAAGAAAAGACAAACTTAAATAAATCAAGAAGTATTTAGAAATAGAAATGGTAAAAGACAAAAACAACAAACAAACAAACAAACAAAAAAACAAAAAACACCTCTTCTGGAAAGCCCCAGCCATGGATGATTTTTACATTTTTAGTGAAATACATATAACGACTCCAGGGTATCACATGCACCCACACTGTCATGGTACCATCACCATCATCCATCTACAGAGCTTTCTTCATCTTGCTGCAATGAAACTCTGTACCCATTAAAAAATAACCCTCTTGCCCTGGCCAGTGTTGTAATTGGTTAGAGCATTGGCCAGAGCACTGAAAGGTCACCAATTGATCCCCAGCACCAGTTGGGGTGCATAGGAAGGCAACCAACGAATATCTCTCTCCCTCTCTCTCTCTGTCTGTCTCTCTCTCAATTCAATGGAAAAAAATATCCTTGGATGAGGATTAACAACAACAAAAAATCACCCTTCTCATATCCCTGGCAGTCACCAGTCTACTTTATGTCCCTATGAATCTGACTATTCTATTATGATCCCCTCATACAGTACTTGTCCCTTTGTAACTGTCTTATCTCACTTGGCATTAAGTCTCCAATGTTCATCCACACTGTAACATGTATGAGAATTTGCTTCCATTTGAAGGCTAAATGATACTCCATTGCATGTACTAGTATACACCGCTTCCTGTGTATCCATTCATCACTCAATGGACATTTGGATTGCTTCCACTTTTTGGCTATTGTGAATAATGCTGTTAGCCTGGATGATTGTAAAGGTGCGTTCTGCTACTTTCACTGGAGGTCACACACAAAATGTTCCAGAAAATATCTGGGGCTATGTGTGGGGGGATTTTGGTTCTAAAACCAAAAATTATAGGTGCATTTTCTTTATAAATATAAAATTTAAACATCCTAACTAAAGTATTAGCCAATTGAATTCAACAATGTTTTAAAATGCATCTTTCTCAGGCTGGTGTGCTCAATGGTTAAAGCACTGGACTGGGCACCACGGGTCACGGGTTTGATTCCCGGTCAAGGGCACATACCTAGGTTGCAGGTTTGATCCCCTGCCCCAGTTGGGGCCTGTGCGGGAGGCAATCAATCTGTGTCTCTCTCACTTCCATGTTTCTCTCTCTCTCCCCATCTTCCTCCCTCTCTTTCACTCTACCTAAAAGTCAGTGGGAAAATACCCTCAGGTGAGGATTATCAAAAAACGACAACAGCAAAACACCCACATCATGATCAAGCAGGTTTGACTCTGAATGTAAACTACCGTCCGAAGCATCCATCTTACCGAAAAACTGCTGTTTGACATTTTAACGCTGCTAGTTTGGCTTCTGTAAACGTTTCCTTGCTCAAATAATAAGGAAAGTAAGACTACTTCCATTCCAGAGAGGCCATAATCCATGCCCCAGACAGAGTTGTCTGTGCTGGCACCAGGCCAGGCCTTGAGATATGGTCTCATGGCCCCCTCCCAGCACGAGGGCTTCTTTCTCATAAGGCCCAGAAGTCTCATTCCCAATTTGGGAGACAAAGGACTGGAAAAAGTATAAACAGAGAAAGTTTCCTCCATGTTTGGGGGCCCAAAATTTGAAAGACACATTTTTCTCTGGGCCTGCACATAATAAAGTGTAACTTGCTTTCTCTAAATGTTGCTTGGTTTTTCTCCGGTCTTCTGTAACAATCCAACATTAGAAAATATTTTAATGAGATTCACTACCTTTACAGAATTAAGGAGATAAATAATAGAATTATGTTATTTAATACAGACAAATTATTTGATAAAGTTCAATGCTTATTTATGATGAAAACTCCATGCAAAGCAGGAATAGAGGGAATTTTCTTTTAAAAAAATATATTTTATGATTTTCTTACAGAGATGAAGAGAGAGGGATAGAGAGTTAGAAACATCGATGAGAGAAAATCTTGGGTCAGCTGCCTCCTGCACATGGGGATGTGCCAGCAACCAAGGTACATGCCCTTGACCGGAATTGAACCTGGGACCCTTCAGTCCGCAGGCTGACGCTCTATCCACTGAGCCACACAGGTTAGGGCGAGGGAATTTTCTTAATTTGGTAAAGGTTATTCATCAAATTCTAAAGCTAACATTATTTAATGGAGAAACTAATATCCAATGAGGTCAGGAAAATAAAAATACTCTCTATTATTTCTATTCTTTAAAATAATAGTGGTGGCCCTGGTCAGTGTTTAAAGGAAAAGACAAAAGGAAACAGAAGTATGAGGATTCGAAGGGAAGGGATGAAATTGTCATCTATTCTAGCGATTATGATTAAAATATTAAAAAGGAACTAACAAATTCTTACAATAAATATGAGTTCAGTAATTATGTCAGATGCAATATTACCTTAAAAGAATCAATAGCACGTCTCGACACCAACAATAACTAACCAGAAAATAAAATAGATAGCATAGCTACGAAGTATCTTAGATGTGAAGGATATCTAAGACCTCTATGGGATATGTCTTAAAACTCTAACAGAAAAATGTGATCTTGGATGGAGCGCCTTAATTAGTATATATGTTCACTTTCCCCTAAATTAATCCATTGCAATGCTAATCAAAATTCAAGTGGGATTTATTTGAGAGACTTGATTATTTTATTTTAAAGTTTGTAATGAAGAATAAAGAATAAAGACCAGAGCTAAGGTTTTTTTTTTAAAAAATAAGCAAGACAACCGAAGGACTTGTATGCATGTATATAAGCATAAACAATGGACTCAAGACTCGAGGGTGGGCTGGGGAAGGGGTGAGAGCAAGTGCCAGGAGGTAGGGTAGGGGAGGACAGGTAAGGGGGAGGAGGTCAATGTGGGGGGAAAAAGGAGACATATGTACTACTATTTGTAATACCTTAATCAATAAGATAAAATTTGTTTTTAAAAAGCAAGACAAAGGCTTGTCCTTCTAAATACTGACAGACTGTAAAGTTTGTTACAAAAAATAAAGCATAGTTATAAGAACAAGGAAACTGGTAGAGCAAGTAAAATAGACAGTTTGAAATAGATACGTGCTTAAACAGGAACTTTATATGCAATAGCAATGGAGAAAGCATCAATTATTTCCCATAAGGTGTTGGGAAGCCTGGTTCGCTCCATGAGAAAAATAAAAGTGGCTTTACACATTCCGCTTGGTGTCTTAAAGATCTAAACATGAAAGGCAGAGCTAAAAAGTTATTGTAAGATAATGTCACAGATTTCCTTTGAGACATATGAGTGGGAAGAACTTTAACGAAACCACCAAGGCAAGGTTAAATTTGTTTAGATCAGAATTACGTATTTTTGTTCAATGAAGAACAGACATATCCTGGGCACAATTCATAGATAGTTCATGACAGATTCGGGGATAATATGCCCAGTTCCTAAAGATGACTAGGGAAAAACATAAAAAATAAAGAACTCCTGCCCTGGCCAGTGTAGCTCAATTGGTTGAGCATCATCCCGTGCACCAAACAGTTGCCCGTTCACTTCCCCATCAAGGCACATACCCAGGTTGTGGGTTCCATCCCCAGTACAAAGTTTGTGATTGGAAGAGAAGTAATAAAAGAGCTCATTGAGAAGGAAGTGAGTGAGCTATGAGATTCACTGGGGAAAGAGTGCACCAGGCAGAGAAAGCCCAAGGCCCAGAGATTTTGCACAATAACAAGGTGGCTGTGGTGACTGTACAATGAGTTCTGTGGAAATAATTGAAGAAACATAATGGAGGTTGAGATCACACAAGGTCTTAAAAGTCATTGAAGGAAGCCATTCGGATATTTTGTTCACAGGATAAGAAAAATGCCATTGAAAACAACAGTGTACTATGGCCTAGCCATCAGACTGGTAAAAATTCTGAGTGTTGGAGGGATTGTGGTGACATGGTAAGTCTTGTGCACTACTGGTGAGAGGTATGAATGTTCCCTGTCCCTGTAATTGTCACTGGTTTTTATGCTTCTTCCTTACGTGTATGGGCTGTCCAAGATAAAGCGTGAAGACTTTATGCTTCTTTTATCATCTCAACTACTCCCTCCAAAGGGATTGCCCCAAATTTATATCTCCTACCAGACCAGTCAGACTTGAAACCCCAGAACACGTAATATTTCCTTCACTACCCTCATGCTCTGAGTTTCCATGATTCGAGGATTGCTTTTACAAAATCTTGCACCTCCGTCTCTTTCCTAGTCTCAACACCTCCACCAGAACTGAAAGCAGACACCACCAATCCCACACAGACTGAAAAATTACTCAAAACCCTAACAGCTAACAATTTCTACTGGCAGTGTCCTGAAAGATCTGTAAGGGAGGACTTCGTGGAATAAAATACTTTACACATACTTTTACCCTGACCTTTGACCTCAAGGAATCTATTCTATATACATCCTTGTCCAAATATGTATAGATGCTTAATAAGTATGTTCACTGACGTGTTGTTAGAAAATCAGAAAATTCCCAAAAGACTTTGCATAAATTATCATAAGTGGAATTTCACAAAGAATAACTCAGATCTTTAGGTGGTGACATGGAAAGATGGTCACAAAACATTATAAGTGAAAGGAGAATGCTGCATAACCATGTATATAGCATGTTATTTTTAAAGTATATATATATATATATTATTTCAGAGAGGAAGGGAGAGAGAGAGAGAGAAAGAAACATCAATGAGGAGAAAGAATCATTGATCAGCTGCCTTCTGCATACCCCCCAATGCAGATTGAGTCCACAACCTGGGCATGTGCCCTGACTGGGAATCGGACCTCCTTGTCCATAGGTCGATGCTCAAGCATAACAGAGCCACAATCGCGCCGCACATGTTACTTTTCTATAGAACAGAAACATAGGTTCATTTTTATATGACTTTGTTCATATGTTGAAATGAATCTTGAGAGATATACAACACAGGAGGAAGCAGAGTACTTTGAATAAGAAACTATTCAGGTCCACTTCAGCAGCAATTTCACAGGTCTGGGCATGACTCTAGATGTACTATTAAACCCTAGACTTTCATTGCTCTATTTCAACACAGTTCTGCAGATATTTTCTGACCTGTTTGCCAAATTCTAGAATATGCAAAAAAAGGACTTCACTAAAAGCTACAACTGGACTTTTAGGGCCATGAAAAACAGAAAAGTGGGCTCTAGGAATCATTTCCAAGAGCTGACACAAGCTGGGAAGAGAACGGAAGCAGTTAAACTCTCATCTGGTTCCGTAGGTGGATACTTGGAATTTTCCCAAAGACAACTCTGGCTGGTGGGGTTGCCTCTATCTAGTAAGGAAGGGTGGTCCTACCCTTAGGTTCTACACCTGCCGGGGACAGGGTCCCAAGGGAGAGAACCAGGGAGCTGCCCGGGTGAGGGGACTGTAACACATTGGAATTTCCAGGGCCAGAGCCCCTTCCACCTCCATGTTTGGAGTTTCCCGGGGTTCTGATTACCTGGGATCACTTGTGGTAGGAACACAAGGACAGCGAGAGTCAGAAGCAGGAGTTTCATGGTCCTTGGGAAGTAGGCGGCAGTGGATCCGGGAGTCCAGAACACTTTGTACAGTGTGAATCTGAACTGGAGTTTTATTGTCCTCTCTGGGCACTAAACTGGAAAGATAAAAGCTAATTCATGTGGAACAGCAGTCTATTGGCTGGCACACTGATTGAGCATCTGATACCGGTCCTGGAGGTCAAGCAGAGGATTAGAAGTCACGGGCCTTTAGGGTGTGTTTGGAGATATGAAGAGTGGCCTCCAGCCTGGCTTCCCCAGACCTCTCATAAGGGACCTGCCTTCTCTGCTCACAGTCCCTCCCACCCCGGCATATGCCTGCTTTTAAAGTGTCTATTGACTTGTTTGTTTGCCCCCACTGGGTGTGAGGTTCCTGACAATAAGGACTGTATCTCTCATTTTTGAACCCCAAGGCACAAAGCACTTTCTAGTGAAGGTTTGTGGAAATAAAACACATGTCAATCTATATTCCAAAAATCTTACATTTGTATCCACCGGGGAAGTGACTTGCCCAAGGTAATAGAGCTGGTTTGCTGGAGAATTTGGGGGAGATATTTTATAATAGGACTCAAAGTGGGATGTTATGCAGTCATCAGAAATGCACCCTCCTGCCCTAGCTGGTTTGGCTCAGTGGATAGAGCATCGGCCTGCAGACTGAAAGGTCCCAAGGTCAATTCCCAGCTCCACAGTACGTTGGGATGTTACTCTGACATGGGCACCCTGGAGGCCATTGAAGCTCTGGGATCATGTGTGAAGGCCTTGACATTCAGATCAGCCCCTGGCATGCAGAGCCCCAATGTGACCTCTAGAGTCAGCCTCGTCCTGAATTGTTTACATCACATCTTCACCCTATACCAACTCCTGCTTCCTCTTGTTTACTTCATCCTAAAAGTCCCTGTAAAGTTTCAGAAGACAGTGCTGACTTTCCTTTCCTGGGTTTGCTGACCATGCCTGTGAGATCAGACAATAGGAATTGGCAGGGTGGCCATGTGGATGAGCAAACAGGACTGCCCAGTATGGACTATCTTCAAACCACTTTTAGGTTAACACCTCCTAACAGGCAGAGCTCCTTTACTATGAAATGTCTGCTCAGAGAGGTCTAGGGTATTCTCTAACTGGTTTTGTCAAGCTGAGGCTAAGTGATAGAATAAGAGGAATTTCTCCAGAGAACAAAGAATAGCTTTTCTCGTTCCATCCAGGCATAAAAAATCTATATATTAAATTTATGAATGGTGTCTCTCAATGTCTTATGATGAGTGAGATACCTGGCACTTTCTAAATGGAGGGCCTTGAGAAAAACCATTTTTGGGGTCACACTACAGAAAAGCAGGAACGTTTGGACTACCCCCAGCCCAATTCGTAGAGCCTGTCCTAATGTCTGCAGTGGTGATGGTGGGAATGGGGAAGGGTAATTTCTAAAAGAACATGTTCTGAAGGGGAAAGCCTATTACAGGGGAGAAGATAAGTGCGTGCAGTTCGTGTATCACAGTGAGTCTCTGGCCCAGTGCCCACTCTCGGCCATCCTTGTCACGGGATAAACTGAGGTCCTGCCCATCACTAAGTATACCTGGAAGGTGTGACATTGTTGTCTACCTGTCTATTGGACTTCTATTTTGCTGAAAGTTGCTTTTACTTTTTCAAACAGCTTTATTGAGGTATAATTAACAAACAAGAAATTGTACATATTTAAAGTATGCAATTGGATAATTTTAACATGTATGTACTCATTAAAACTTCATCCCCATCAAGAGAATTAACATATCTGCTACTGCCCCAAAATTCTTTGTGCCTCTTTAAAATTCCCCCTCACCCCTTCCAGCACTCTCCCTCCACCCCTAGGCGTCCTTTGAGCTACTTTTTGAAACCATACGTTAGTTTGCATTTTCCAGAATGTATCCATTTAGACTGGATTGTTTCTGGTTTGGGCTATTCCAAAAGGGATAGTATGGGCATTCACGTGTAAGTTTTTATTTGGACATATGCTTTCTGTTCTTTTGGGTAAATATCTTGGAGTAGAATGGCTGGATAACATGGTAGGTGTCAGTTGAACTTACTAGGAAATTGCCACTGTGTTTTCCAAAGTGGCTGTACCATCTTGCATTCCTACCAGCAATGTATGAGGGTTTCAGCTCTCCACATCCTCCACAACACTTGATCTGATCAGTCTTTTCAATTTCAGCCATTCTAATGGGTGTTTGTTTTTGAGTGCTGCTATTTTGAGGAGTAATTTATTCTTAGAATTCAAATTTAAGTTTTGCTGTTAAACTGCCAGGAAGGGAAATATAGCTTCTGATATTCTAGCATCTGAAGTTTAAAGAGAATCATTTCAGCAGAGAGTTCATAATTATTTAGTAACAAAACTAATTGAAAAAAGCCCACCTGCTTGGATGAGGGCTACTGGGCTAGGAACTTTCTGCAAGTCTGTGGGCAGCACTCCTGGGCTAAACTGCACTTGCTGTGTAAGCTCTTCCTATTCAGGAACAGGTTGCTTTTTAACAGGCCCCATAATGTGGGGTCATCACACATTCCAACCAGGAAGCAGAGCTCACGGCTTCTTGCTTGTTAACAGGCCCCATAATGTGGGGTCATCACACATCAAACCATATGGAGGACTGCTTCTTGCTTGTTGCATCTCCAAGAAAATGGAGATGTGCAAAGATCAAAACCATATGGAGGACTCCTACGTGAGCTTTCTCTTCCCTTGGTGCTTATGCTGCACGAGGTGTCTTTTCTTTTCTCTTCTTTTCTTTTCTCTTATTTTCTTTTCTTTTCTTTTCTCTTCTCTTTTCTTCCTTTTTTGTTTTTTGTTTTTGTTACTTCTCCCCTAACACATATCCTCAAAGCAAGTATTACCAAGCAGGGCTCCGCTACCGTCTATACAGGTACTCGGATGGCCAAATATAACCAGAGCTTGGGTCAATAAAAGAAGCCCATGGAGCTTGCAAATCAACCAGATTGTGTGTGTTGTGTAGTCCTTAAACAAAGGAAGAAGAAGGATTTCTCTAGGTGTGGCCTGCCCCCATTCTAGAGCAAGACATCAGCCAGAAGTTTGTTTGTTTATAGAAGTGTTTATTTTATTTTTAATTGAAATATATTTGAAATATATCATTGTTTAAATTTAAGGCATACAACATGTTGCTTTGATCCATTTATATATCGTAATATGCTTGGCATTGTAGCAATAGTTAGCACCTCTACTAAGTCACATAATTCTCTTTTCTTTTTTTGTGGTGGGAATTATTAAAATATAATCTCTTATCAAGTTTGATTATTATATACTAGAGGCCTGGTGCACGAAATTTTTTCACGGGGGTGGAGTCCCCTCAGCCTAGCCCGCACCCTCTCCAATTCAGGGGATCGGGCCTAAACTGGCAGTCGGACAACCCTCTCAAAATCCAGGACCATTGGCTCCTAACTGCTCACCTTCCTGCCTCCCTGATCGCCCCTAACTGGCCCCCTTGCCAGCCTAATCACCCCTAACCACCTCTGCCTGTTTACCTGATCGCCCCTAACTGCTCTGCCCCGCCGGCCTGGTTGCCCCCAACAGCCCTTGCTGGGCTAGTTGCCCCTAACTGGCCCCCTGCCTGCATGGTCACTCCTTACTGCCCCCCTTGCCAGCCTGGTTGCCCCCAACTGTCCCCCCTGCTGGCCTGGTTCCCCCCAACTTTTTCCTTTGGGGGCTTGGTCACCGCTCACAGCCCCCGCGCAAGGCCAGGACCCCGTCAACTCCACCCCCGTCTCGCTGGTGTCCCTTTAATGGCCCTCCCCCCCCCCCCCCCCCGGCTGCCAGGTTGTCCCATGCAGCCTTCTATTTGGTCATTTGGCCGCTTGATACTGCCCCCCCTTCTGGCCTGGTCACCCCATGTAGCCTGCTGTTCAGTCGTTTGGTCGTCCCTCACTAGCTCCTCTGCTGGCCGGGTTGCCCCACGCAGGCTGCTGCTCAGTCATTTGGTCATTTCTCACTAATCCCCCCTGCCGGCCTTGTCACCCGACTCAGCCTGTTTGGTCATCCATTTGGATGTTCCGGGTGTGACGTCCCCTGGCTTTTTATACATATAAATTACTGTCTATCATCACTATACAGTAGGTCCTCAGGTCACGTGGGAGATCCGTTCCTAGGGCGTGACATAGCAGATTTTGGCCATAAGCACCTACGTCACACACATGGAGCACATACACAGAAGTAATGAAGTGAAACAGTAAAAAAAATTTAAAACCGAGATAACCATTCCTGACCTTTATTTGTGGTAAATACAGTAAATAGTAAAAAACATAAAGAACATGTAAATATGTCGAAATGACGGAACTTTTTAAAAAATAAATAAATGGGAGATGGCGACATAACCACAAAAACGTCCATCGAGTCCAACGTAACCCGAGAACTGCCTGTACTGTGCATTAGATCTCCAAGACTTATTTACCTAGTAGTTGCGAGTTTGTACCCTTAAACAGCATTCCTATTTCCCCAGCCCCCAGCCCCTGGTATCCACCATTTTACTCTGTTTTTACAAGTGTGACTTTTTTTGGATTCCACATATAGGTGATATCACATAACACTTGTCTTTCTCTGACTTCTCTCACTTAGCATAATGTCCTCCAGGTCCATTTATGTGGTTGCAAATGGCATGATTTCCTTCTTTCTCATGGCTAATGCTTCATTGTATGTTTACATCACGTTTTCTTTATCCATTAATTCCTTGATGGGTAGGTTTTTTCCATATGTTGGCTCTTGTGGATAATACTGCAATAATCATGGAAGTGCATATATCCCTTTGATATCCTGTTTTCATTTCTTTTGAATACATACCTGGAAGTGGGTATATTTTTAATTTTTTGAGGACCCTTCATCTTGTTTTCCACAGTGAGTGAACCCGCTAACAGTGCCCAAGGGTTCCCTTTTTTCCACATTCTCGACAACCTTTGTTGTTGTTTGTCTTCTTGGTAACAGCCATTCGAACACGTGAGAGGTGATATCTCACTGTGGTTTTTATTTGAATTTCCCTAATGATTATTGATGTTGGTGGTGATTTTTCATGATTATGTTGACCATTTATATATCTTTGGGAAAATGTCTATTCAATTTCTTAGCCCATTCTATTTTTTTCTTTTCTTTTCTTTTTTTTTTTAGTTCTTTCATATTATATTTTATTTTATTTATTTTATTGTTTAAGGTCTTATAAATAGTAGTACATATGCCTCTCTTTTTTTTCCCCATTGACTTGCCCCCAGCCTCTTTTACCTCCTGGCACTTGCCCTCCCCCCGGCTCTCCCTTGTGTCTTGTGTCCATTGGTTATGCTTCTATGCATGCATACAAGTCCTTTGGTTGATCTCTTACCTCCCAAACCTCCCCTGCCTTCCTGCTGTAGTTTGACAGTCTGTTCAATGCTTCTTTGCCTCTGCATCTATTTTTGTTCAACAGTTTATAATGTTCTTTATATTCCACAAATGAGTGAGATCATGGGGTATTTATCTTTCACTGATTTCTTTGCCCATTTTTTTAAAAAAAATTTTGTTTTATTGCTTAATATATTACAAAGGGTGGTACATATGTCTCTCTCTTTTTTTTCCCTTGACCTTCCCCCAGCCGCCCCTACCCCCCAGTGTCTTGTGTCTATTGGTTATGCTTGTATGCATGCATACAAGTCCTTTGGTTGATCTCTTACCCCCCAAACCTCCCCTGCCTTCCTGCTGTAGTTTGACAGTCTGTTCCATGCTTATTTGCCTCTGTATCTATTTTTGTTCAACAGTTTATAATGTTCTTTACATTCCACAAATGAGTGAGATCATATGGTATTTATCTTTCACTGACTCTTTGCCCATTCTTAATGAAATTATTTATTTACTAGAGGCCAGATGAATGAAATTAATGCAAGAATAGGAGTTTGTAGCCCTGGCTTCGTCCGGAAGGTCATCCAGATGGTCATTCTGCAGTTCGCAGAGATGAAAGGGGGAAAAGGAGACATATGTAATACTTTCAAAAATAAAGAATTGCCAGAACTGGTTTGGCTCAGTGGATAGAGCGTCGGCCTGCGGACTGAAGGGTCCCAGGTTCGATTCCGGTCAAGGGCATGTACCTGGGTTGCGGGCACATCCCCAGTTGGAGGTGTGCAGGAGGCAGCTGATCGATGTTTCTCTCTCATCGATGTTTCTAACTCTCTATCTCTCTCCCTTCCTCTCTGTAAAAAATCAATAAAATATATTAAAAAAATAAAGAATTAAAAATAAAATCCAGCTGATGATTTAGTTTAAAGTTGTCCCAACAGTACTGCCAAAGATACCTGACAGACGTAAATGAAGAGGTAGTTCCGGAGGTCAGGACTCAATTAATTTACTCAGATAAAATTCCAAGAAAAATGCACAGATCAGAAAACACGCGAGGCAACGAGGCACCATGAATTAAGGACAGCAGAAACTACAGACCAGAGATTCAGACTTCCAAAGGCTTCACATATTAGAAGTATTAATAACATTAATTTTAATAAGCTTTTGAAAAAATGAATTCATGAGATTTAAATTTCTCATCAATTAAATATTATCTGAGCCCTGTCAAGAAGCACCCCAATGTTAGATAGAAATGATATGTTCAAAACTGGGACTTAAGGTCTGCAAAGCATAAATAAACTGCAGAACCAGGTGGCTTAGATGCCTAGGGTACGTGCTTTACTGTCTGTCTTTCATCGCACACCAACGGGGTCACAAGGAGTGCTTATGTTAGTGAACAGAGGAGGAAAAAGCAAGAGCGTGTTGTGGAGTGGTTTGCATGATGCCGGCACCAGCCAGAAGAGCTGCATTAACAGCCTGACTTAGAGGGGCCCTGAGATTTGACAGTGAATAAGGAAAATCCTTCCCAGAGAAAGAGGGATGGCCTAAGGTATGGATCCACAGCAATTCATGGACAGTGATAATGGGTTGACTGGTGGGTTGGTCAGGGTCTCAGAAAGGACAAGATAAGATTTATAGCAACGAGGTGTGTGGGAGAGTTATGTGAATGGACCTCTCTGAAGTGCTTGGGGTGTGAAGATATTTACTTTGAATAAAATTTAATTTTTAAATTAAAAATATTTTCAATATGGTTGACATTCAATATTATTTTATATTAGTTTCAGGTGTATAGCATAGTGGTTAGACATTTATAATTTATGAAGTGATCCCTTCAATAAGTCTAGTATCCACCTGACACCATACAAAGTTATTACAATACTAGAGGCCCGGTGCACAAAATTCGTGCTCAGGAGAAGGGTGTGTGTCCTTCATCCCAGACTGCACCCTGTCCAATCTGGGACTCCTCGAGAGATATCTGACTGCCCTTTTAGGCCCGATCCCACTGGGCAGTCGGACATCCTTCTCACAATTCAAGACTTCTGGTTCCCAACTGCTTTCCTGCCTGATTGCCCCTAACCACTTCTGCCTGCCAGTCTGCTCACCCTCTAACAACTCCCCTTCCAGCCTGATGGATGCCTAACTGCTCCTCTGCTGGCCAGCTTGCCCCTAACAACTCCCCTTCCAGACTGAACGACGCCTAACTGCTCCCCTGCTGGCCCAGTCATCCTCAACTGCCCTCCCATGCTGGCCTGGTTGCCCCCAACTGCCCTCCCCTGTCGGCCTGCTTGCCCCAAAGTGCCCTGCCCTGCCATCCTGGTCACCCCTATCTGCCCTACCCTGCTGGCCTAGTTGCCCCCAACTGCCCTCCACTGCTGACCTGGTCACCCCTATCTGCCCTACCCTGCTGGCCTAGTTGCCCCCAACTGCCCTCCTCTGCTGACCTGGTCACCCCAAACTGTCCTCCCCTGCCGGCCAATCCCCCCCCCCCCAACTGCCCTCCCCTGCAGGCCTGGTCCTCCTCAAATGCCCTCCCTTGCAGGCCATCTTTTGTCCACAAGGGAAGGCCATCTTGTGTGTTGGAGAGATGTTCAATTTGCATATTACCTCTTTATTATATTGGATTCCCTATGATGTACTTCCCAACCCCCTGAAACTTGTACTTGATATTTGTATGCCATCAGAAAGACAAATGAAGTTCTCAGTAGCCAGTGGACAAAATGGCCCATTCTTCACCCACCATTGTGAGGCCTACATTCAGATGTCCATGTGTGATCCAAGTGTGTTCAAAGAAATGTGCCTATGAGGCCAGCCTTTCAACAGTTTCTATTCCAGCCTTGAAGCAGCTGGGGGAAAGGAGTCCTTGGGGCTCACACGTGGGCCAGTTTCCCACAGTGAGTGATAACACAGGGATCTGGAGCCAGAGTTAGCCTTCACCTGAGGTTTCTGCTGCTACACAGAAAACTTAGTGTTCTAAAAACGACTCTCACAAATGCAAGGATTTAGAATTTTGATTGTGACAATTTATGCTGCCATCAAGGGGCAGGACTGACACAAGGGATGCCTCTGATATCCCAAACCACTCGCTAAGAAGACAGAAGGACACAGGGAAGATTAAGGTTGGAATACTTAACTAAGTGATTAAGGCTGTACATACTAGTAAGTCACCAGCAGACAAACGGTTCAAACTTGTCATGGAAATAATTGGACATTTCAGGAAAAGTGCTGAGGCGTTTATCACTGACAGTACTGGGAAGTTTTGGACTTCCTTACACAGCTGTTGTTTTAATCTAGAATTATACATTGATGGAAGGCAGAGTGTGTCACCGTGGTATTTTCAAATACTTTATCTATATGCCTCAGTCCATCACCCTGAGGATGGGTGAGTGACAGCCGAGAGGAAGCCGTGAGCTTTAAGGAACTGGTGGGAGAGTCACCGGAGTTCCTACTGCCTGCGTAGGTCGTTCATTTTTTGTAACTCGGTCAGGAGTGAACACAGGTGGATGTGTGTGCGGTACTGTTACCATGTCATTAAATGGAATTGAGAGATCAAAAAAAAATTCTGGTATGGTAGTAGGTGGAGGCACCGTGTGAACGACCACTTCCTTCTGGTCTTTTTTTCTGACACAGCAGACTTGACCGAATCGGTATTTACATCCTGGTTTTATCTCTTCCTTAGCACCGCAGCTTCTCCTGCAGCTCCCGTCTTGTTGCTGGCATTTCTTTGCACGCAAGACTGAATAAGAAAAGGAAAGACCATTTTACAAGCATGCCTGCCTATTTGACATCTCATAACAACTTCATGGGTCATAATTAGACCATGGCTACAAGCTCAGGGCTGGTAAATACCATGTTTCTAAGAATATTTGTTCCCAACCTCCTATCGGCCAAAGTTTTTGTCCAAAGGTGAGATGAATCTTAACATAAAAGAAAAGAAACTTGCCAGTCACAAGGAATGGGAGCCAGTTTTAATGAAGCTACAGTTCCTGTGTGAAGCTATCCGCATAAAGTTCGTCTTGTGAAGAAAAGGGGGGGGGACCAAGATGGCGGCGTAGGTAAACACCGGAGACTGCTGCCGCAAACAACCATTTCAAAAATACAACTAAAAGACGGAACGGACATCACCCAGAACCACAGGAGGGCTGGCTGAAGAGAGACTCTACAACTAGAAGGAAAGAGAACAGCAAACCGAGGCTCAGAGGCGGTGCAGTGTGGAGAATACAAAGGTACGAAGGTGCGCGAAAGCGGGCTGGTGGCTGAGGGCGCGGTTGTCGTTTTCGGTCGGGAGTGAGTCTCAGACTCTGGGCTCCAGATCCGGGCGAGTCTCTAGGGACCCAGACTCAAACGGGAGAAGCGGGATTATCCGGCATCAGTTGGAACCTGAGGGCAGCTTTCTCTCCGAGGTTTGCAGCGGCTGCCGGGGTTCTGAGAAGCAGAGCCTCTGGGAACGGGACTGAGAGCTGCCATAACTGCTCCCTCCACCCGCCCTGTTGATCCCGCCCCGCCCAAACCCTGCGCACAGCCATTTGCCGATCGCCTCAGGCAAAGGCTGGATTAGCGCCTCCCCAGAAGGCAGACGTTTTCCACACAGCTGATTCCTACAGCCAGTCGGCCTGGTGGTCAAATCCCTCTAGTGTTAACTACAACAACTAAGGCTTGGCTAGAACAAGACTGCGCACAAAGACCACAAGGGGGTGCACCAAGAAAGCATAAAAGATGCGGAGACAAAAAAACATGACAGAAATGGAGGATATGGAGCTAAGAATCGCAATTTTGAGGGCTTGCTATAAACTTGAGCAGAGCCTCACGAAAACTAATGAGACCCTCGATGCTACGATAAAGAAATTAGAAAGTAAGCATACACGGACTGAAATAAAGAATATTATACCCAATAGCAGACCAGAGGAGCACAAGAATCAAACCAAAGATTCGACAAAAAACACCCAACTGGAAAAGCAAAATGAAAAAAGAATCCGAAAGTGTGAAGATAGTGTAAGGAGCCTCTGGGACAGCTTCAAGCGCACTAATATCAGAATAATAGGGGTGCCAGAAGATGAGAGACAGCAAGATATTGAAAACCTATTTGAAGAAATAATGGCAGAAAACTTCCCCCACCTGGTGAAAGAAATGGACTTACAGGTCCAAGAAGCGAAGAGAACCCCAAACAAAAGGAATCTAAAGAGGACCACACCAAGACACATCATCATTAAAATGCCAAGAGCAAAAGACAAAGAGAGAATCTTAAAAGCAGCAAGAGAAAGAGACTCAATTACCTACAAGGGAATACCCATACGACTGTCAGCTGATTTCTCAACAGAAACTTTGCAGGCCAGAAGGGAATGGCAAGAAATATTCAAAGTACTGAATACCAAGAACCTACAACCAAGATTACTTTATCCTGCAAAGCTATCATTCAGAATTGAAGGTCAGATAAAGAGCTTCACAGATAAGGAAAAGCTAAAGGAGTTCATCACCACTAAACCAGTATTATACGAAATGCTGAAAGGTTTCCTTTAAGAAGAGGAAGAAGAAAAAGGTAAAGATACAAATTGTGAACAACAAACATGCATCTATCAACAAGTGAATCTAAGAATCAAGTGAATAAATAATCTGATGTACAGAATGAACTGGTGATTACAATGAATCAGGGACATAGAAGGGGAATGGACTGACTATTCTTGGGGGAGGGGGAAGGGGAATGGGAGATGCGGGAAGAGACTGGACAAAAATCGTGCACCTATGGATGAGGACAGTGGGTGGGGAGTGAGGGCGGAGGGTGGGGCGGGAACTGGGAGAAGGGGAGTTATGGGAAAAAAAGAGGAACAAATGTAATCAGAACAATAAAGATTTAATTTAAAAAAAAAGTTCGTCTTGTTGTCACTGTGATAGAGTTATTTACATTGGTAATATCCTATGTGGTTAAATTTCCTTGAATACATTCTATTGCCAAATATACATTCCAATGAGTACATGAAACAAATGTGAATAGTTTTAAACAAACAAACAAAAAATAAAACGAACACCCAAATGCCTGCATTCTAATTAGAAATAGAACATTGTGCCCAGCTGTAATGGTTCAGTGTTTGAGCGTCAACCTATGAAGCAGGAAGTCATGGTTCAGTTCCCAGTCAGGACACATGCAGGAGGCAGCCAATCAATGATTCTCTCTCATCATTGTTGTTTCTATCTCTCTCTCCTCTCTTCTTCTCAGAAATCAATAAAAATCAATTACTAACAAAACTTTCCTTAAAAAAAAAGAAGAAAAGAAAGGAAACAGAGCATTGCTAGGACCTGAGAGTAGTGTAGGCTCTCCTACCTGAGAGCTTCATTTGCTCAGGTGTTCAGTCAGTGCTGCTTAGGCCAGAAATGTGCCCAGGAGCCAGGTGGGTGTCTTGTTAAAATGCACTCTGCTTCAGTAGGTGGAGTAGGGACTGAGTTCTTTTTTGTTTGTTTTGTTTTTATTTTTATTTATGCCTTATTTATTTATTTTTATCTTTAATTTCTTTTTTTATTGCTTAAAGTATTACAAATGGTATTACATATGTGTCCTTTTTTTCCCCCCCACCCTTGACAATCCCCTGGCCTCCCCTACCCTCCAGTGTCTTATGTCCATTGGTTATGCTTATATGCATGCATACAAATCCTTCGGTTGATCTCTTACCCTCCCCTCCACTCCTGCCCCCCAACCCTCCCTGGCCTTCCCGCTGCAGTTTGACAATATGTTTGAGGCAGCTCTGCCTCTGTATCTATTATTGTTCATAAGTTTATAATGGTCTTTATTATCCATGAATGAGTGAGGTCATGTGGTATTTTTCCTTCATTGACTGGCTTATTTCACTTAGCATAATGCTCTCCAGTTCCATCCATGCTGTTGCAAATGGTAGGAGTTCCCTCTTTTTTACAGCAGCATAGTATTCCATCGTGTAGATGTACCACAGTTTTCTAATCCATTCATCTACTGACGGGCACTTAGGCTCTTTCCAGATCTTAGCTATGGTGAATTGTGCTGCTATGGACATATGGGCGCACATATTCTTTCTGATTGGTGTTTCTGGTTTCTTGTGATATATCCCTAGAAGTGGGATCACAGGGTCAAATGGGAGTTCCATTTTTAGTTTTATGAGGAAACCCCATACTGCCTTCCATAGTGGCTGCACCAGTCTGCATTCCCACCAGCAGTGCACGAGTGTTCCTTTTTCTCCACATCCTCTCCAGCACTTGTCGTTTGTTGATTTGTTGATGATAGCCAGTCTGACAGGTGTGAGATGGTACCTCGTTGTTGTTTTGATTTGCATCTCTCAGATGATTAGTGACTTTGAGCATGTTTTCATAAGTTTCTTGGCTTTCTGAATGTCCTCTTTTGAAAGGTGTCTATTTAGATCCTTTGCCCGTTTTTTGATTGGATTGTTTATCTTCTTTTTGTTAAGTTGTATGAGTTCCCTATAAATTTTGGAGATTAGGCCCTTATCAGATATGACGTTGGCAAATATGTTTTCCCATGAAATGGGTTTTCTTGTTGTTTTGTTGATGGTTTCTTTTGCTGTGCAGAAGCTTTTTATTTTGATTTAGTCCCATTTGTTCATTTTCTCTTTAGTTTCAACTGCCCTAGGAGCTGTATCAGTGAAGAAATTGCTTGGGCATATGTCTGAGATTTTGTTGCCTTTGTATTCTTCTAGAATTTTTATGGTTTCCTGTCGTACATTTAAGTCCTTTATCCATTTTGAGTTTATTCTTGTGTATGGTGTAAGTTGGTGTTCTAGTTTCATTTTCTTGCATGTATCTGTCCAATTTTCCCAACACCATTTATTGAAGAGACTATCTTGGCTCCATTTTATGTTCTTGCCTCCTTTGTCAAATATTAATTGAGCATATTGGTTCGGGCCGATTTCTGGGCTCTCTATTCTATTCCATTGATCTATATGTCTGTTCTTGTGCCAGTACTAGGCAGTTTTGAGAACAGTGGCTTTGTAATACAGCTTGATATCTGGTATTGAGATCCCACCTACTTTGTTCTTTCTCAGGATCACTGCAGCTATTCGGGGTCTTTTTTTATTTCAGATGAATTTTTGGAGAGTTCGTTCTAGATCTGTGAAGTATCCCGTTGGGGTTAATTTTGTATCCTGCTACATTGCCTAATCCATGTATTAAGTCTAGTCGTTTTTTGATGGAGTCTCTAGGGTTTGTATGTATGATATCATGTCGTCTGCAAATAAGGACAGTTTTACTTCCTCTTTTCCAATTTGGATGCCTTTTATTTCTTCTTCTTGTCTAATTGCAATGGCTAATACTTCCAGGACTATGTTGAACAGGTGTGGTGAGAGTGGGCATCCCTGTCTTGTTCCTGTTCTTAGGGGAAATGCTGTTAGTTTTTGTCCATTGAGTATGATGTTGGCTGTGGGCCTGTCATATATGGCTTTTATTATGTTGAGGTATGATCCTTCTATTCCCACCTTTCTGAGAGTTTTTATCAAAAATGGGTGTTGGATTTTGTCAAATGCTTTTTCTGCATCAATTGATATGACTATGTTTTTTTTTTCTTTCAATTTGTTTATGTGATGTATCACGTTTATTGATTTACGGATATTGTACCATCCTTGCATCCCTGGAATAAATCCTACTTGGTCATGGTGTATGATCTTTCTGATGTACTGCTGGAACCGATTTGCTAAGATTTTGTTGAGGATTTTGGCATCTATGTTCATGAGGGATATTGGCCTGTAATTCTCTTTCATTGTGTTATCTTTATCTGGTTTTGGTATAAGGATGATGCTGGCTTCATAGAATGAGCTTGGAAGTGTTCCTTCCTCTTGAATTTTTTGTAGTAGTCTGAGAAGGATAGCTTTTAGTTCTTCCTTGAATGCTTGGTAAAACTCCCCTGTGAAGCTGTCTGGCCCTGGGCTTTTGTTTGCTGGAAGCTTTTTGATGACTGCTTCAATTTCTTCCATAGTTATTGGCCTATTGAGATTTTTAGATTCTTCCTGATTGAGTTTTGGAATGTTGTATTTTTCTAGGAATTTGTCCATTTCCTCCAGGTTGTCTAGTTTGTTGGAGTAGAGTTGTCCGTAGTATTGTTTAACAATCATTTGTATTTCTTTGGGGTCTGTTGCTATTTCTCCTCTATCATTTCTGATTTTGTTTATTTGGGTCCTCTCTCTTTGCTTCTTGGTGAGCCTGGCTAGAGGTTTGTCAATCTTGTTTATCCTTTCAAAGAACCAGCTCTTGGTTTTCTTGATTTTCTGTATTGTTTTTTTGGTCTTTATGTCATTTATTTCTGCTCTAATCTTTATTATCTCCTTCCTTCTGCTCACTCTGGGGTTTTCTTGTTGCTCTCTTTCTAATTCTTTGAGTTGTAGAGTTAGATCATTTACTACCATTTTTTCTTGTTTTTTGAGATAGGCCTGTAGAGCTATAAACTTCCCTCTCAGTACTGCTTTCATTGGGTCCCATAGGTTTTGGATTGTTGTGTTTTCATTGTCATTAGTGTCCAGGATGTTTTTAATTTCTTCTTTGATCTCATTGGTAACCCAATCAATATTTAATAACATGCTATTCAGCTTCCAAGTGTTTGAGTATTTTGGGTTGTTTTTATTGTAGTTTATTTCTAATATTATGCCGTCGTTGTCTGAGAAGATGCTTGGTATGATTTTAATCTTCTTGAATTTGGGGAAACTTTGCTTATGACCCAATATGTGGTCTATTTTTGAATCTGTCCCATGAGCACCTGAGTGGAATGTATATTCCACGGCTTTGGGGTGAAGTGTTCTGAAGTTGTCAATTAAACCCATCTGATCTAGTGAGTCATTTAGGATTGCTGTTTCTTTGCTGATTGTTTGTCTAGAGGATTTATCCAGTGATATCAGTGGTGTATTAAAGTCCCCTACAATTATTGTATTGTTGTCGATCTCTCCTTTGATATCTTCCAGGAGTTTTTTTTTATGTATTTGGGTGCTCCTGCATTGGGTGCATAAATGTTTACCAGGGTTATATCTTCTTGTTGTATTGATCCCTTTAGTATTATGAAGTGGCCTTCCTTATCTCTTGTTATGGCCTTCACTTTGAGGTCTATTTTGTCCAATATAAGTATTGCTACCCCAGCTTTCTTTTCCTTTCCATTTGCCTGAAAGATATTTTTCCATCCCTTCACTTTCAGTCTGTGTGAGTCCCTTCTAATGAGGTGGGTCTCTTGTAGACAGCAAATGTATGGGTCATGATTTTTTATCCATTCAGCCACTTGATGTCTTTTGGTTGGAGAATTTAGTCCGTTTACATTCAAAGTTATTATTGAAAGGTACTTGTTTGTAGCCATTTCTTTTTTTGTGTGGCTGTTTTCTTTCTGAGCTTTTTATTTCTTCTTTTTACACCAGTCCCTTTAGCATTTCTTGCATTGCTGGCTTGGTGGTGATAAACTCCCTTAGCCTTTCTTTTTGGTCTGTGAAGCTTCTTATTTCCCCTTCAATTTTGAATGATAGCCTGGCTGGATAGAGTATTCTTGGATTCAGTTCTTTGCTTTGCATCACTTTGTAAACTTCCGTCCATTCTTTTCTGGCCTGATGTGTTTCTGTTGAGAAATCATTTGATAATCTAATGGGAGATCCCTTGAATGTAACTTTCCGTCTCTCTCTTGCAGCCTGTAAGATTCTCTCTTTGTCCTGAATATTTGCCATGGTAGTTATGATGTGTCTTGGTGTGGGTCTTTTCGGGTTCACCTTGTTTGGGACTCTCTTTGCTTGTGTGATTTTTTTCTTCCCCACCCATGGGAAGTTTTCTGATATTATTTCTTTGAATAGGTTTTCTAATCCTTGTTCCTCTTTCTATTGTTCTGGCACCCCTATTATTCCTATGTTGTTTCGTTTCATGTTGTCCCAAAGCTCCCTTAGACTCTCCTCCTGTCTTTTAATTTTTTTCTCCAATTGCAGTACAGTTTGGGTGTGTTTTTGCTTCCTTGTCTTTCTAATTCACTAATTCTGTCCTCTGCTTCTCCTAGTCTACTCTTGATACTTTCCAATGGGTGTTTTTTATTGCAGCTATATCACTCTTCATTTCTTCTTGGTTCTTAGATAATTTATTGATTTTTTCATCTGTTTCTTCTTGCTTCTTGAATAAGTTTTTGATTTTTTTCATCCATCCGGTTTATGCACTCTAGGACCCTTATTCTGAATTCTTTTTCTGTCATGTTGCATGCCTCTGTATCACTTAGCTGCTTTTCTGGTGAGTCCTCCTTTTCTTTCCTTTGGGGGTTTCTTTGTCTACTCATGTTTGATCTCACCGACATCTAGTTGTTGAGTCGTTCAGTGGCTGCTCCCTGGGTGGCAGTGGCTCCTCGGGTTGTGGTTGCTCCTTGGGTGGTTGTGATAGCAGCTGCTCCTCCGTTGGTGGCAGGTCCTCTGGTGGGTGCTGTTCACAGCTGTGGTGACTCTTCTGGCTGGTGGAGGGAGGCTTCACACACCGCAACTGTTCCTCAGACAGAGTGTGTGGTGATCAGAAGGCCGCTGTTGCTTGGATCTGCTTTCTGTGGAGAGAAGCAGGGCTCATCTGAGTTCACGTAGTCGCGCTGCTTGAGAGCAGTTGCTTTCAGGTTGGTAGCCGATCTCTGGATGCCGGTAACAGCCACTCAAGATGGTGTGGTCTCCGCGGTTGACCCGGCGCTACGGGAGAGGTTTCAGCTACAATCTCTAACTGTCCCCTTTTTCTAGGAATCCTATGCTTTTCCTGGCTGCAGACTCGATCTGAGCTTCTGCTTTTCTAACAATTCTCTGGGGGATGTCAATACTTCTAGTCCACAGACTAGCTTTTATGTAGCAAGGTTTCAGGACATAAAACACCTCACTAAGTTCCATGTGTTTAATATCCTATATTTTCCAAACACATGCAAAAAGAAATAGAATTAAAAATTCCATGTAGTTGGAAATTAAATAGCAGGGTAAAAATACAACTTAGATTAGAAGCGTGGTAAGAAAGTCAGAAGTGGTGAAATCATTAAACTTTGAGAAAACCTAGGTAAGAAAAAATGAAAACTGGCATCCATAGTGAAATGGTGAAGTAAAAAAAGATACATCATACTAAAAATAACAAAGAGAATTATCAACAACTGTACACAAATAAAATTGAAAAGCTAGATGAAATGTGAAAATCCCTAAATATAGTCCAGGGATGGCATAGGAAGAAAAGACAAACTTAAATAAATCAAGAAGTGTTTGGAAATTTAAATGGTAAAAGACAAAAACAACAAACAAACAAACAAAAAACAAAAAACACCTCATCTGGAAAGCCCCAGCCATGGATGATTTTTACATTTTTTGTAAAACACATATAACGACTCCAGGGTATCACATACATCCACACTGTTATGGTACCATCACCATCATCCATCTACAGAGCTTTCTTCATGTTGCTGCTATGAAACTCTGTACCCATTAAAAAATAACCCTCTTGCCCTGGCCAGTGTTGCTAATTGGTTAGAGCATCAGCCAGAGCACTGAAAGGTCACCAATTGATCCCCAGCCCCAGTTGGGGTGCATAGGAAGGCAACCAATGAATCTCTCTCTCTCTCTCTCTCTCTCTCTCAATTCAATGGAAAAAAATATCTTTGAGTGAGGATTAACAACAACAAAAATTCACCCTTCTCATATCCCTGGCAGTCACCACTCTACTTTATGTCCCTATGAATCTGACTATTCTATTATGATCCCCTTATACAGTACTTGTCCCTTTGTAACTGTCTTATCTCACTTGGCATTAAGTCTCCAATGTTCATCCACACTGTAACATGTATCAGAATTTGCTTCCATTTGAAGCGTAAATGATATTCCCTTGCATGTACCAGTATACACCGCTTCCTCTGTATCCATTCATCACTCAATGGACATTTGGATTGCTTCCACTTTTTGGCTATTGTGAATAATGCTGTTAGCCTGGATGATTGTAAAGGTGCGTTCTGCTACTTTCACTGGCGGTCACACACAAAATGTTCCAGAAAATATCTGGGGCTTTGGGTGGAGGGGATTTTGGTTTTAAAACCAAAAATTATAGGTGCATTTTCTTTATAAATATAAAATTTAAACATCCTAACTAAAGTATTAGCCAATTGAATTCAACAATGTTTTAAAATGCATCTTTCTCGGGCTGGTGTGGTCAATGGTTAAAGCATTGGACTGGGCACCAAGGGTCACGGGTTTGATTCCCGGTCAAGGGCACATACCTGAGTTGCAGGTTTGATCCCTTGCCCCAGTTGGGGCCTGTGGGGGAGGCAATCAATCTGTGTCTCTCTCACTTCCATGTTTCTCTCTCCCCCCCCCCTCCCTTCCTCCCTCTCTTTCACTCTACCTAAAAGTCAGTGGGAAAATACCCTCAGGTGAGGATTATCAAAAAACGACAACAGCAAAACACCCACATCATGATCAAGCAGGTTTTATTCTGAATGTAAACGACCGTCCGAAGCATCCATCTCACCTAAAAACTGCTGTTTGAAATTTTAACGCTGCTATTGTGGCTTCTGTAAACACTTCCTTGCTTAAATCATAAGGAAAGTAAGACTACTTCCATTCCAGAGAGACCATAATCCATGCCCCAGACAGAGTTGTCGTGCTGGCACCAGGCCAGGCCTTGAGATATGGTCTCATGGCCCCCTCCCAGCACGAGGGCTTCTTTCTCAGAAGGCCCAGAAGTCTCATTCCCAATTTGGGAGACAAAGGACTGGAAAAAGTATAAATAGAGAAAGTTTCCTCCATGTTTGGGGGCCCAAAATTTGAAAGACACATTTTTCTCTGGGCCTGCACAAAATAAAATGTAACTCGCTTTCTCTAAATGTTGCTTGGTTTTTCTCTGGTCTTCTGTAACAATCCAACATTAGAAAATATTTTAATGAGATTCACTACCTTTACAGAATTAAGGAGATAAATAATAGAATTATGTTATTTAATACAGACAAATTATTTGATAAAGTTCAATGCTTATTTATGATGAAAACTCCATGCAAAGCAGGAATAGAGGGAATTTTCTTTTAAAAAAATATATTTTATTGATTTCTTACAGAGATGAAGAGAGAGGGATAGAGAGTTAGAAACATCGATGAGAGAAAATCATGGGTCAGCTGCCTCCTGCACATGGGGATGTGCCAGCAACCAAGGTACATGCCCTTGACCGGAATCGAACCTGGGACCCTTCAGTCCGCAGGCTGACGCTCTATCCACTGAGCCACACAGGTTAGGGCGAGGGAATTTTCTTAATTTGGTAAAGGTTATTCATGAAATTCTAAAGCTAACATTATTTAATGGAGAAACTAATATCCAATGAGGTCACGAAAATAAAAATACTCTCTATTATTGCTATTCTTTAAAATAATAGTGGTGGCCCTGGTCAGTGTTTAAAGGAAAAGACAAAAGGAAACAGAAGTATGAGGATTCGAAGGGAAGGGATGAAATTGTCATCGATTCTAGCGATTATGATTAAAATATTAAAAAGGAACTAACAAATTCTTACAATAAATATGAGTTCAGTAATTATGTCAGATGCAATATTACCTTAAAAGAATCAGTAGCACGTCTCGACACCAACAATAACTAACCAGAAAATAAAATAGATAGCATAGCTACGAAGTATCTTAAATGTGAAGGATATCTAAGACCTCTATGGGATATGTCTTAAAACTCTAACAGAAAAATGTGATCTTGGATGGAGCGCCTTAATTAGTATATATGTTCACTTTCCCCTAAATTAATCAATTGCAATGCTAATCAAAATTCAAGTGGGATTTTTTGAGAGACTTGATTATTTTATTTTAAAGTTTGTAATGAAGAATAAAGACCATGCAGAGCTAAGGTTTTTTTTTTTTTTAAATAAGCAAGACAACCGAAGGACTTGTATGCATGTATATAAGCATAAACAATGGACTCAAGACTCGAGGGTGGGCTGGGGATGGGGTGAGAGCAAGTGCCAGGAGGTAGGGTAGGGGAGGACAGGTAAGGGGGAGGAGGTCAATGTGGGGGGAAAAAGGAGACATATGTACTACTATTTGTAATAACTTAAACAATAAAATAAAATTTGTTTTTAAAAAGCAAGACAAAGGCTTGTCCTTCTAAATACTGACAGACTGTAAAGTTTGTTACAAAAAAGAAAGCATAGTTACAAGAACAAGGAAACTGGTAGAGCAAGTAAAATAGACAGTTTGAAATAGATACGTGCTTAAACAGGAACTTTATATGCGATAGCAATGGAGAAAGCATCAATTATTTCGCATACGGTGTTGGGAAGCCTGGTTCGCTCCATGAGAAAAATAAAAGTGGCTTACACATTCCGGTTGGTGTCTTAAAGATCTAAACATGAAAGGCAAAGCTAAAAAGTTATTGTAAGATAATGTCACAGATTTCCTTTGAGACATACGAGTGGGAAGAACTTTAATGAAACCACCAAGGCAAGGTTAAATTTGTTTAGATCAGAATTACGTATTTTTGTTCAATGAAGAACAGACATATCCTGGGCACAATTCATAGATAGTTCATGACAGATTCGGGGATAATATGCCCAGTTCCTAAAGATGACTAGGGAATAACATAAAAAATAAAGAACTCCTGCCCTGTCCAGTGTGGCTCAGTTGGTTGAGCATCTTCCCGTGCACCAAAACGTTGCCAGTTCATTTCCCCATCAAGGCACATATCCAGGTTGTGGGTTCGATCCCCAGTTCAAAGGTTGTGATTGGAAGGGAAGTAATAAAAGAGCTCATTGAGAAGGAAGTGAGTGAGCTATGAGATTCACTGGGAAAGAGTGCACCAGGCAGAGAAAGCCCAAGGCCCAGAGATTTTGCACAATAATAAGGTGGCTGTGGTGACTGTACAATGAGTTATGTGGAAATAATTGAAGAAACATAATGGAGGTTGAGATCACAGAAGGTCTTGCAAGTCATTGAAGGAAGCCATTCAGATATTTTGATCACAGAATAAGAGAAATGCCATTGCAAACAACAGTGTACTATGGCCTAGCCATCAGACTGGTAAAAATGCTGAGTGTTGGAGGGATTGTGGTGACATGGTAAGTCTTGTGCACTACTGGTGAGAGGTATGAATGTTCCCTGTCCCTGTAATTGTCACTGGTTTTTATGCTTCTTCCTTACGTGTAAGGGCTGTCCAGGATAAAACGTGAAGACTTTATGCTTCTTTTATCATCTCAACTACTCCCTCCAAAGGGATTGCCCCAAATTTATATCTCCTACCAGACCAGTCAGACTTGAAACCCCAGAACACGTAATATTTCCTTCACTACCCTCATGCTCTGAGTTTCCATGATTCAAGGATTGCTTTTACAAAATCTTGCACCTCCGTCTCTTTCCTAGTCTCAACACCTCCACCAGAACTGAAAGCAGACACCACCAATCCCATGTAGACTGAAAAATTACTCAAAACCCTAACAGCTAACAATTTCTACTGGCAGTGTCCTGAAAGATCTGTAAGGGAGGACTTCGTGGAATAAAATACTTTACACTTACTTTTACCCTGACCTTTGACCTCAAGGAATCTATTCTATATACATCCTTGTCCAAATATGTATGGATGCTTAATAAGTATGTTCACTGATGTGTTGTTAGAAAATCAGGAAATTCCCAAATGACTTTGCATAAATTATCATACAGTGGAATTTCACAAAGAATAAGTCAGATCTTTAGGTGGTGACATGGAAAGATGGTCACAAAACATTATTAAGTGAAAGGAGAATGCTGCATAACCATGTATATAGCATGTTATTTTTAAAGTATATATATATAATTTCAGAGAGGAAGGGAGGGAGAGAGAGATAGAAACATCAATGAAGAGAGAGAATCATTGATCAGCTGCTTTCTGCACCCCTCCCCCTCCCACTGGGGATTGAGTCCACAACCTGGGCATGTGCCCTGACCGGGAATCCGACCTCCTAGTCCATAGATCGACGCTCAAGCACAGCTGAGCCACAATCGCACGGCACATGTTCTTTTTCTATAGAGCAGAAACATAGGTTCATTTTTATATGACTTTGTGCATACATTGAAATGTATCTTGAGAAATATACAACACAGGAGGAAGCGGAGTACTTTGAATAAGAAACTATTCAGGTCCACTTCAGCAGCAATTTCACAGGTCTGGGCATGACTCTAGATGTACTATTAAACCCTAGACTTTCATTGGTCTATTTCAATACAGTTCTGCAGATATTTTCTGACCTGTTTGCCAAATTCTAGAATATGCAAAAAAAGGACTTCACTAAAACCTACAACTGGACTTTTAGGGCCATGAAAAACAGAAAAGTGGGCTCTAGGAATCATTTCCAAGAGCTGACACAAGCTGGGAAGAGAACGGAAGCAGTTAAACTCTCATCTGGTTCCGTAGGTGGATACTTGGAATTTTCCCAAAGACAACTCTGGCTGGTGGGGTTGCCCCCGTCTAGTAAGGAAGGGCTTGTCCTACCCTTAGGTTCTACACCTGCTGGGGACAGAGTCCCAAGGGAGAGAACCTGGGAGCTGCCGGGGTGAGGGGACAGTAACACATTGGAATTTCCAGGGCCAGAGGCCCTTCTACCTCCATGTGTGGAGTTTCCCGGGGTTCTGATTACCTGGGATCACTTCTGGTAGGAACACAAGGGCAGTGAGAGTCAGAAGCAGGAGTTTCATGGTCCTTGGGAAGTAGGCGGCAGTGGATCCGGGAGTCCAGAACACTTTGTACAGTGTGAATCTGAACTGAACTTTTATTGTCCTCTCTGGGCACTACACTGGACAGGTAAAAGCTAATTCGTGTGGAACAGCAGTCTATTGGCTGGCACACTGATTGAGCATCTGATACCGGCCCTGGAGGTCAAGCAGAGGATTAGAAGTCACGGGCCTTTAGGGTGTGTTTGGAGATATGAAGAGTGGCCTCCCGCCTGGCTTCCCCAGACCTCTCATAAGGGACCTGCCTTCTCTGCTCACAGTCCCTCCCACCCCGGCATATGCCTGCTTTTACAGTGTCTATTGACTTGTGTGTTTGCCCCCACTGGGTGTGAGATTCCTGACAATAAGGACTGTATCTCTCATTTTTGAACCCCAAGGCACAAAGCACATTCTAGTGAAGGTTTGTGGAAATAAAACACATGTCAATCTATATTCCAAAAATCTTACATTTGTATCCACCGGTGAAGTGACTTGCCCAAGGTAATAGAGCTGGTTTGCTGGAGAATTTGGGGGAGATATTTTATAATAGGACTCAAAGTGGGATGTTATGCAGTCATCAGAAATGCACCCTCCTGCCCTAGCTGGTTTGGCTCAGTGGATAGAGCATCGGCCTGCAGACTGAAAGGTCCCAAGGTCAATTCCCAGCTCCACAGTATGTTGGGATGTTACTCTGACATGGGCACCCTGGAGGCCATTGAAGCTCTGGGATCATGTGTGAAGGCCTTGACATTCAGATCAGCCCCTGGGATGCAGAGCCCCAATGTGACCTCTAGAGTCAGCCTCGTCCTGAATTGTTTACATCCCATCTGCACCCTATACCAACTCCTGCTTCCTCTTGTTTACTTGATCCTAAAAGTCCCTGTAAAGTTTCAGAAGACAGTGCTGACTTTCCTTTCCTGGGTTTGATGACCATGCGGGTGAGATCAGACAATAGGAATTGGCAGGGTGGCCATGTGGATGAGCAAACTGGACAGCCCAGTATGGACTATCTTCAAACCACTTTTAGGTTAACACCTCCTAACAGGCAGAGCTCCTTTACTATGAAATGGCTGCTCAGAGAGGTCTAGGGTATTCTCTAACTGGTTTTGTCAAGCTGAGGCTAAGTGATAAAATAAGAGGAATTTCTCCAGAGAATAAAAAATAGCTTTTCTAGTTCCATCCAGGCATAAAAAATCTATATATTAAATTTATGAATGGTGTCTCTCAATGTCTTATGATGAGTGAGATACCTGGCACTTTCTAAATGGAGGGGCTTGAGAAAAACCATTTTTGGGGTCACACTACAGAAAAGCAGGAACGTTTGGACTACCCCCAGCCCAATTCGTAGAGCCTGTCCTAATGTCTGCAGTGGTGGTGGTGGGAATGGAGAAGGGTAATTTCTAAAAGAACATGTTCTGAAGGGGAAAAGCCTATTACAGGGGAGAAGATAAGTGCGTGCAGTTCGTGTATCACAGTGAGTCTCTGGCCCAGTGCCCACTCTCGGCCATCCTTGTCACGGGATAAACTGAGGTCCTGCCCATCACTAACTATACCTGGAGGGTGTGACATTGTTGTTTACCTGTCTATTGGACTTCTATTTTGCTGAAAGTTGCTTTTACTTTTTTAAACAGCTTTATTGAGGTATAATTAGGAAACAAGAAATTGTACATATTTAAAGTATGCAATTGGATAATTTTAACATGTATGTACTCATTAAAACTTCATCCTCATCAAGAGAATTAACATATCTGCTACTTCCCCCAAATTCTTTGTGCCTCTTTTAATTGCCCTCCGTACCTCTTATTGCACTCTCCCTCTAACCCTAGATGACTTTTGAGCTACTATTTGAAACCATACATTAGTTTGCATTTTCCAGAATTTATCCATTTAGACTGGATTGTTTCTGGTTTGGGCTATTCCAAAAGGTATAGTATGGGCATTCACGTGCAAGTCTTTATTTGGACATATGCTTTCTGTTCTTTTGGGTAAATATCTTGGAGTAGAATGGCTGGATGTCATGGTAGGCGTCAGTTGAACTTACTAGGAAATTGCCACTGTGTTTTCCAAAGTGGCTGTACCATCTTGCATTCCTACCAGCAATGTATGAGGGTTTCAGCTCTCCACATCCTCCACAACACTTGATATGATCAGTCTTTTTAATTTCAGCCATTCTAATGGGTGTTTGTTTGTTTTTGAGTGCTGCTATTTTGAGGAGTAATTTATTCTTAGAATTCAAATTTAAGTTTTGCTGTTAAACTGTCAGGAAGGGAAATACAGCTTCTGATATTCTAGCATCTGAAGTTTACAGAGAATCATTTCAGCAGAGTGTTCATAATTATTTAGTAACAAAACTGCTTGGATGAGGGCTACTGGGCTAGGAACTTTCTGCAAGACGGTGGGCAGCACTCCTGGGCTAAACTGCACTTGCTGTGTAAGCTCTTCCTATTCAGGAACAGGTTGCTTTTTTACAGGCTCCATAATGTGGGATCATCACACATTCCAACCAGGAAGCAGAGCTCAAGGCTTCTTGCTTGTTGCATCTCCAAGAAAATGCAGATGTGCAAAGATCAAAACCATATGGAGGACTCCTAAGTGAGCTTTCTCTTCCCTTGGTGCTTATGCTGCACGAGGTATCTTTTCTTTTCTTTACTTTTTTCTTCTCTTCTTTTCTCTTCTCTTCTCTTCTCTTCTCTTCTCTTCTCTTCTCTTCTCTTCTCTTCTCTTCTCTTCTCTTCTCTTTTTTTCTCTTCTCTCCTCTTCTCTTCTTTTTTTTATTTTTGTTACTTCTCCCCTAACACATATTGTCAAAGCAAGTATTACCAAGCAGGGCTCCACTACCGTCTATACAGGTACTCGGATTGCCAAATATAACCAGAGTTTGGGTCAATAAAAAAAGCCCATGGAGCTTGCAAATCAACCAGATTGTCTGTGTTGTGTAGTCCTTAAACAAAGGAAGAAGAAGGATTTCTCTAGGTGTGGCCTGCCCCCATTCTAGAGCAAGACATCAGCCAGAAGTTTGTTTGTTTATAGAAGTGTTTATTTTATTTTTAATTGAAATATATTTGACATATATCATTGTGTAAATTTAAGGCATACAACATGTTGCTTTGATACATTTATATATCGTAATATGCTTGGCATTGTAGCAATAGTTAGCACCTCTACTAAGTCACATAATTCTCTTTTCTTTTTTTGTGGTGGGAATTATTAAAATATAATCTCTTATCAAGTTTGATTATTATATACTAGAGGCCTGGTGCACGAAATTTTTTCACGGGGGTGGAGT
>NW_005872859.1:0-37957 GCF_000147115.1 Myotis lucifugus | reverse complement strand
ATAGAATGGAGACAATCAACCTCTGAGGAGGGCTATGGGAAAGACCAAAATAGGCAAGGCTGATGAGGCCCAAATGCTCAGCATCATGCTGCAGAGAGAAGAGCTCAGCAAATGGCTGTCATGAGGAATGACAAGGGTGAATTCTGGTTGTTGCACAGGTTGAAAATCAGTAATGTCCACATCTTGAATTTCAAAGCCGAACCAACTCCTGATGGCCAAGGCGTTCAACTGAGGTTCCCCACATCTGCTGATGTCTCCTTGACCCTGTGAGTATGCATTAGAAGCTGGGAATTGGGGCAGGGGGGCAGTGCAGCACAGCCAATGGTCCTCCAAGCTAGAACCAGGCACTTTTCCACACCACTTAGTGGCCTTGGGCCTCAGTCTCCCCATCTGTAAATAAGGGAGCTTTTCTAGCTCTAAAATCCTAACCTTTAAAAAGTTCTAATAAACTTTGGCCATAACCAAGTCTCCCTTAAAAGAATTCTCCATTAAATATATTTCTGGAATTATAACATTTATCTAATAGTAAAATTTGCAAAAATAAATAGGTCAAACATTAACGAGTCTTTGGCAAAATTTTCTCTAGCATTATTTTGTCTCTCAAGATTCTCTTTAAATAGCAGTGACCATTACAGATAAATGCATATAATAGTGTATAGCTTATAATAAAGGGAATATGTGAAAAATAAAATTTTATTTTTTTAATTTATTTTTTATTGAACTTATTGGGGTTACATTGGCAAATAAAATTATATAAGTTTCAAGTATACAATTCTACAATACATCATCTGCACATTGCATGGTACGCTCACCATCCAAAGTCTAGTCTCCTTCCATCACCATTTATCCCCTCTTTACTCTCTTCTGCCTCCCCGAAGCCCCTTTCCCTCTGGTAATCACCATACTGTTATCTGTTTCCATGAGTTTTGGGTGTTGTTTTTTTTTGCTTAATCCCTTCACCTATTTTACCCAACCCTCAAGCCCCCTTCCCTCTAACAGCCAGTCTGTTCTATGAATCTGTTTCTATTTTGTTTATTTTTTTTTCATTACAATCCACAAATACATGAAAGCATATGGTAGAAGAATATAATTTTAAAGTATATTAATTACTTTAAAAGAAATAGATGTGGATAAATCTTTATAAATTGAGTACACTGTCAATTCATCATGCATTAGCTATGAGATCTTAGGATAGTTACTTAACCTCTCTATATCAATGCTTCCTCATTCTGAAATAACAATAATAATAATAGTAGTTTCCCTTATGGTATTGCTGTAATAATTAGATGGATTAATCCAGTTAAAATACCTTCTAAAAGTGCCTAACATAATTTGTGCTCAATAAATGTTACCTATTATTATTATTATTATTATTATTATTTTAATTATTAGTGTGCTGCTACCTCGGAGACCAGGAGAAGAAGCCCTAATGCAAATATGTTATATCCCATAAAGAATGTGGACAATGATGACATTCTCCATAGACAATGATGACATTCTCCGCACAGGTGGAGGAACCGAGTGGGCAATGTGAAAGGTCTTCTAGACGTCTTCTCACTGTGAGTCTCATTGTCTGCAGGCCTCTCATTGGGCAGGCAGTCCACCTGAACGTTACCTTGGACCTCCTGGCTACTGTCGAAGTTGAAACTGATCCCAACAGTGGTGACTCCAGAGTGGTCTTGACAGATTGCGCCAGCGACCCAGACAGCATCTCATTCACCTTGTTGGGCGAGTAAGTCCCATCCATCTCAAGTGAGGTGGGCTCTCAGAGGAGCGAAGGACCCTAATTTCAGCCCTCTTCCTGCCCCTGGGAGATGGCACAATGTGGTGAAAAAGGGTTTAGGCTCTGCAGTCAGACAGGCCTTGGTTCAAATACCAGCTTTGTCACTAACTTGTAACTTTGCCATCGACTTAACCTCTCTGAGCCCTGGGATGCAATTCAGAGCTCTGAGCCCTGCTGGACACTGCTTTGCCTGTAGCCCCAGGGAATTCCTCCTGCCTCTGGGTCTCAGTGTCCAAATCTATAGACTGGCTTCCCACTCTGCTGCTCCAAATCCTCTCAGGACTTTTCTTTCTGCTTTGGATGGAATCCCAAACCCTCCCCATGGCCATGTAGGCTCTGCCTGACCGGCCCCACCCTCATCTCACTTCACTCTCTCCTTGTTCTCTCCTGGCAAACACACTGGACTTTGCTCTGTCCCTCTTTCCCAGCTCCAGACCTGTGCAGGGCTGTCCTTGCTACCTCCTCCCCTTCCCCGCCCCCACCCCTCGCCTCCCAATCTCACCTCAATGGACTCTCATCCTTCAGCGTCTAAAACAGGTTTCCTCCTCTCAAAAGTGCCTACTCCCACCCTTCAGAGTACTTATCACAAGTTGTCATCATACATTTAATTGTATGTTTACTTCATTCATTCTTTCAGCTTAATAGTGTCTTGAGCACCTACTATGTGCCAGACAGGCAGTGTTCTGAGCTCTGGAGAACTTACTGATGAGAACAGACAAGGACCCTGCTGTTGTGCTTTTTGTCCGGATGGAAAGGCAGATAGGCGAGCATTCAGCCCCTTAATAAAGAGCTCTCAAGGAAGATGTCAGATGGCATAAGCCCTGGGCAGAGCAGCACACTTATCAGGGAACCATAATACAAAGCCCTTCCTTAGGGGAGTAGTCAGAGGGGGCTGCCCTGAGGAGGTGGGAAGGTGGGAAGGAGCCAGCCTTAGCAAGACTTGTTTAATGTTTGGGTACCAGCTTAAGAGCTGTTTGTGCTTTGCTCATCCTATGTCCCAGTCTAGCTTGGTCCTTGGACATCGTTGCTGTGCTATAATATTTGTTGAATGAAGGGGGTTGTGATGAGATTCTCATGAGGCATTGGGGGGAGTCGCTGGTCAGACATCCTATCTAAAAAAGGGGTAATATGCAAATAGACCGAATGGCAGAACAACCAAACAACCAATCAAAGCATAATATGCTAATGATGTGCTAAGGCTGTTCAACCATTCACTATGATGTGCACTGACCACCAGGGTGCAGATGCTCCAACCTGTAGGTTAGCTTGCTGCTGGGGTCTGGCCAATCAGGATTGAGTGAGACAGGCCGGACACGCTCTGGAGCCCTCCCGCGGTCCCTCCCCAGCTGGCCAACCTCCTGTGTCCCTCCCTGGCCCCGATTGTGCACTGATGGGGTCCCTCGGCCTGGCCTGCGCCCTCTTGCAATCCGGGGCCCCTTGTGGGATGTCAGAGAGCCGGTTTCAGCCAGATCCTGCAGGCCACTTCCCTTAGGAAGACGCCAGACATAGGGCTCATGGCTGGCAAGCGCTGCTGCAGCAGCACGAGCCTCTCCCAATAGGGACTGATTGGGTGCGAGCCTGGGGCAGGCACAGTGGGGCCAGGATGAGCAGGAGTGGCAGGTAGGAGCTGCAGGCAGCGTTGGACTGTGGGTTTCAGCCCAATCCCTGCAGGTCACCCAGAGGGACCCCACTGTGCACAAATTCGTGCACCGGGCCTCTAGTGGGATTATAAGTGAGGATTCCCCTGGATAGAGGGAGGCTCTGTCTGTGCTTAGAAAGGCACCTTAGTGTCCCTGGGGTTTGTTTCCCTGCCTTCAAGGTGCTCTGCCATCTCCCACCCTCTCCCCGCTGCCCGCTGCTTGGCAGCTCTGCCCACTCGAGCATGATTTATTACTTCTCTCTCTTTTCCAGACACAGCACACTGGTCAACAAGCTCTCAGGCACCATAAGCAGCCTCCTGAGCAACACTGTGTCCTTCCTGGTGCAGAACCAGGTGAGTCCTCCACTCCTGGAGCCCAGAGCCAGGCCTGGTGGGGGGCAGTGCACATTTACAGGCCTGGCTGTGCTCTCTGGGCCCCGCTCCTTCTGAGGTGCAAGCTTCTCACTGGGCTGTCAGCTGGAACCGGCTCCTCTTTACTGGGCTTGGGAGGTGTGGGAGGGGGAGCAGAGGCCTGACATCAGCTGAAATCACTGGGTCCCAAACTTGAGCTATTTGTCATATCCATGTTCAAATAATGTGTTTGTAGCTAATGTGTTCCTTTAACGGACACAACTCCACTTACTTAAATTTATTTAAATACACTTGTTTTTAAAAGAAAACTTCATATCCCTGCCATTCATAAAAATTAATATCACTTATAATATAAGTAATTAAAAAAATAAACACAGACCTATAATAAAATAGGTATTTTATTTGCACATCATTCAAAACCATATGTACCATGTGCAGGATTCCTGTGCATCATACAAAACTGTATGTAGCACGTGCCCAAAGTTCCAGAGACTCTGAATTAGTCATTCCAGAAAGGGCCTAGGAATCTTGGTCGACGAAGGGCAAATCCCGGGCTGGAACCGCGCCACTCACTGTGCGGTCCTCCAGCTGCAGCACAGGCCTCGCTACAAGTGCAGACTCTCAGGCCCCACCCCAGGCCTGCAGAACTGGAATTTTCATTTATACAGATCCCCAGGGAACTGCACACAAAATCAGGAGAAACACTGCTGTAGGGTTCCAAGGGCCCCATTTCACTCTAAAATTCCAGGGTTCCAAACTTCAAGGTTTCTAAGAATGTAGGAGTCTGGGGTGTGAACACTCTAGACTCTTAAGGCTCTGGGATTGAAGGTGGTAGTTGGTGGGATCTAGCATCCGATGGTGCTCTGATGTTGGACTTCTCGCTTTCCAGTGTCCTAGAATCCTAAGGTTCTAAGATGCCATCTGATGAGCCTCTCCGTGGGTGGGCGGCAGTTTGTGCCCCGCTGATAATGAATCCATCCTTTTTTCTCCTTCCCCACCTCTTCTCCCTCCCTCTCTCCCCCTCAGATGTGCCCACTGCTGCGTATCTTCGTCAGCACCCTGGGTCCGCAGTTCGTTGAGAACATCATCAGTAAGTCACACCCCTGGGAAGCAGAGGTGTTCCCTGTGCAGCCTTCCCAGGGCAGGCATGCAGCTCTGAGCCCGCCCCACAGGCAGGTCTGGTCAGGGGCCCCTGGAGAAGCAGAAGGACCCACTCCTAAGTCAGCTGGGAGAGTGTGGCTGGAGGAATCCTTGCAGAATGGAAGGGGTTCTGTGGGCCTCTGGGGTCTCTCTACTATCATCCCTTGGAAAACCCACAGATGCTGCCTGGCAGAATGATGTGAGGAAGAGCATGGGCCAGATCTGAGTTCAAATCCTGGCTCTGCTACTTAGTAACTGTGGGGCCTTGGTCAAGCGGCTCTGCCTCTCTCAGCCTCTGTTTCTCCTGGGAAAACACGATTGCATCCATTGTGGGGTGGGTGAGTGGATTAAAAGAAAAAGCACAAAGAGCCTGATGTTCAGCAGACACTGCTAATCAACACGTTCCCTTCTCTTTCCCTTCTTATGAGGAGCTGGGGTTTCTCCTCCAGCCACTGGGGGCTTTCTTTAGCTTTTGGATCTCCAGGCATGTCTGGGGTTGCTGGGGAGACTGGAGCAGTAGAAATGGATCAAGTGAATGTGTCAGGGTCCTGGAGGTGGCCTTTCCATGAAATAGCCACAGGTCCAGTTCTTTGGGCAATCCCTCTGTGCTCTGCATGCACCATCTCATTGGATCCCCACAACAGCCCTGTGGGAGCGGTACCCTCATTGTACCCATTTTACAGATGAACAATTGAGGCTCAGAGAGGTGGAGTGGCATGCTTGAGGTCCCATCGCTGTCAGGCTGACCCACTGAAGAGTGATAGCCATTGGGGTCTGTTTTCTATTTGGTGGAGAATGAAGCTTCCTATTGGTTTTGTTTCTCTAGATAACGGTCAGCAGGGAGCCGATGTGCCAGCCAATGCCTGAAGAGGGCAGATGAGGTGGACTGCTGCGATGCCCCCAGCTGGTGAGGGTCAGGCTCTGTGGCCCATGCTAACGGAGGATGAGGCTCCTCCTTAGGGGACAATGGTGAAGCCAAAGCCAGGATTGGGTTCCCTTGTTTCTCTTGCAGCAGACTGAGTCCTAATCTTGCTGATCTTGGTCTTAGACTGAGCCTTGACCCTAGTCCCAAGCTGAGCCATGATCCTGGTCATACTCTAAATCCCAGTCCTTACTCACATACCTCGACTGAGCCTGGATCCTAGTCACAGGCTGAGCTTTGGCCCCAGTTATTAAGCCCTAAAATTAGTCACAGATTGAGCCCTGATCCTGGCCTCAGACTGATCCATGATCTTGATTATTTACAAAGCCCTGAACCCTGACTCTAGTCCTGGGCTCTGGTCAGTCTCTTTACATCTGCCACTGTTCCTAAGGTGAGAGGAGGGCAGAGTGAGGGGATAAGGAGGCCAGAGAAAGACCCCAAACCACAGGTGCCAGTCCCCTCTCCAAGGCCTTAGGCCCTGCAAGGTATTGTGAGAAAGAGCCTGGGCAGTAGTGTGTGGTGAAGAGCAGGTGCCACAAGGGTCCTTTTGCTGTCAATGGCCTAACTAACTCCTTGTGGTCTCATTCCAGATTAATTTCCAGTTGCTTGACCATGTTTCCTTGCAGTATCTCCCCCTGGGAAGATGCTGCCACCATCCAACTGGACTGAAAGCCTGAGACCAGAAGAAACCCTCTCAGCCACTCCTTGCCTTCACAGTGGAGACAGCAGTCTATGCCCATCACCCGCCCCCCTCCCCCAGCAATAAAGGCCACTTCTGCATTCTCCCGTGTGACACTTTGCATTCCTTCCAGTTGGGATTTGGGGAGGGTGGTGCAAGTAGGGCAGCAGAGACCTGGGTCAAGAACTGGAAGAGCCCTAGCTGGTTTTGCTCAGTGGTTAGAGTGTTGGCCTGGGGACTGAAGGGTCCCAGGTTTGCTTCTGGTCAAGGGCACATGCCTGGGTGGTGGGCTCGAGCTCTGGTGGGGGGCGTGCAGGAGATAGCCGATCAGTGATTTTCTCTCATCATTGATGTTTCAGTCTCTTTCACTATCTCCCCCTTCCTCTCTGAAATCAATAAAAATTTATTTTTAGAAAAAGAACTGGAAGGGACATCTGTGATTATCCAGCCCAACTTCTGGTTTTACAAATAGGGATACTGAGGCACAGAGAGCAAGAAACTGACCTAAAGTCACACAGCCAGTCTGTGGCAGTGGTAGAACGCTTGCTTCATCTATTCACATTCAGCGGGTATATAGTGAGCACTTACTCTGGACTAGGAAGGCAGTGGAAATAGGACAGTCACATTCTGGGCACTAACCCACCTGGTGCTTTTCTTCATTCCCGGTCAGGGGCCCTGAGAGGACTTGTGGAGAATCAGGGGATACCTGGTCTGACTGGACTCAGGAGCTCAGAGGCCTGGGCCACGTGCCGGCCTGCCCACCCATGTCTTTGGAAGGGCGAGGGCTCCACTGGAGCCGAGATCTCTTCAAGCAGTGCCTGAGAGCGCCCAAGGTCTCCAGCCCCCAGAGCTCACCCATCTCTCCTATCGCCACCCCCGAGAGCCTGTGTGCCCACCTGGCAAGCTGCACAAAAGCCCTGCCTGCCTGGTGAGGCCAGGGCTCCAGCGGTGTTCCATTGTCCCATGGAGACCAGCTCCTCTCTCCACCCAAGGCCCCTCCATTCATGCCCCAGAACTCAGCTGTCCCCAGGCTGCGCCTGGACGTGGTTGGGACAGTATCACTGCGTATGCTAAGACCACCACCATCGTGGAGGGCTGCCTTTGCTGGCACAGGGGACCTCATGAATTCCTCACCACCCCCTAATACCAAAACACCCTTCTTATCCCCATTTGACTGGGCAGTAACCAATCCGAGTCAGTGGCAAGCCTTTGTCCACAAGGTTCCATCCACTGGGCACCTTTCCTTCTCCAGCTCCCCTGGCTAAATTCTCCTCAGCTGCAAGACTCTGCTCAGGCAAGTGGGGGCCTCTCCTCAATGCTCCCTAAAAAAAGACACCGTGCTTCCCGACTTACAGGTCCAACCAAGTTCCCTGGTCATCGCTGTCCAATTCAGAGAGGGTGTTCAGGACGCGTTAGTTCTCATTACCATGGTTCTCACCTTCTTACTCAATTCATCTGTCTGCCCCATGAGCCTGTGACAGCGGTTCTCAACCTGTGGGTCACGACCCCTTTGGCGGTCGAACGACCCTTTCACAGGGGTCGCCTAAGACCATCCTGCATATCAGATATTTACATTACAATTCATAACAGTAGCAACATTACAGTTATGAAGTAGCAACGAAAATAATTTTATGGTTGTGTCACAACATGAGGAACTGTATTTAAAGGGCTAGAAGGTTGAGAACCACTGGCCTGTGAGATCCTTGAGGGCAGAGATCTTCCTCTGCTCAGCAGCCCCAGAGCCCAGAGAAGAACCAGATGCAGTACAGGCACCACCCATGTGGGGTGAATGAATGGGTGAAGCTTTTCTGGACGGTAACACCATTTTCAGAACAGCTGAGTGGGTGGGTGAACAGGAAAATGCTAACATCCCGGGATTGAGGGTGTATAGAAGACTAGTCATTATTTTCTGTTAACTAGGGCCAGATACTTGACATTTGAGACAGATGGACCCAATGCAAGGCTCCTAGATTAGTAAAGCTAGGATGTAGCATAGGTGCGGCCAAGGCCACTCACCCCCTCCAGGGACGGATGGGGCCCATAAAGGGGAAAGGGGACAAGGTGAAGAAGGGAGGAAGCATCCCCCGTTGTGAGCCTGGCACTGCCCAGACTAGCTCCTCACCCACTCAACCCAACCTCCAAGAGGGTTGAGGACTTCTTGGAGGTGGTGGCACCCCTTGAAGGAGGCTTCAGGGAAGAGGAGGACCCTGAGGGGTTGAGGGGACATCTGCCATAGAGAATATATGGGAAGAAAGAAGGCAAAACCTGTGTGGACCCCAAGTCATCTAGGAAGCAGAGCTCCAAACTCTAGTGCCGGCTCTTTTGAAGGCTTCATTCAGTTATATAAATGCTGGATCTTCCCAATGTTTGCACAATCCTTCAGGACAATCTCAGGATCAGATTTATGAACTCAATGCCTTGGAACACTTTATGACCTCAGGAACTCATCACAGAATTATTTACCAAACCGGATCTTTCTATTTATACTATGATGAGAGTGTGTATGCATTTCACCAAATATTTGCAAGAAAATCAACACTGATTTTAAATATTTGCTCTTTGAATGAGGATAAAATAAACGTCATCACACGGAAACGCCACAGGCCCATGTTAGAGAAGTCAGGTGTTACATCAACTCAATTGTCTATTTTTTGTTTGTTTGTTAATCCTCACCCGAGGATATTTTTCCATTGATTTTTTTTAGAGCAAGTGGAAGGGATGGGGAGAGACAGAGAGAAACATCTATGTGAGAGAGACACATCGATTGGTTACTTCCCGAGTGGGCCCCGAGAATGGCCCCCAACCAGGGCTGGGGATCAAGCTTGCAACAGAGGTATGTGCCCTTGGTCGGAATCAAACCTGGCCCCCAGCCAACACTCTATCCACTGAGCCAAACTGGCTAGGGCTCAACAGTCTATTTCTGAACACATTTTTAAAAAAAAAATAGAAATACTGTGTTTTATAGCTTGGTGAATCACAATAATGCAAACAACTGAAATTGGGGGAAAACATTGAAAAGGGATACTGAAATTTGACAAAATTTTGTTTGTGGGGGTGATGCATTTTTGTGTTAATGTTTAAGCACGGAAAAATGCATTTTTAAATAGCTAAGTCAGGCTGTGCCCTGGGCAGTTTAGGAGTGGCTGAAGCAGTTTAGGAGTGGCTGAAGCAGTACCTGTCCAACCCAGTGCAGCAGGAATTGTGTTGAAGGGGTTGGGAGAGAGGAAGCAGGACCTGCACCTGTCACAGACGCCCACAGCTTCCTATAGGAACACACACACACACACACACACACACACACACACACACACACTGCTGAGAAAAATACTCAGAGCAGAGGCTCTGCCCCAGCCCGAAGGTAAGGGGCAGTCAGGGAAGGCTTCCTAGAGAAGGTGCCAATTGAGCTGAAATTGAAAGGATGACGAGGAGAGAAGGGAGGGGAAGGCATTGCAAGCAAAAGGAGCAAGGCCTCCCCTTTGGTCCCAGAGAGAGAACAAAGTGATTCTCTTTGGTTCCTATCCAAGGCTGGCAGGCAAAGTCAACATTTGTCTCTTTGGTCCTGTAATCGCTTGCCTACCCACCTGACCCTCTGCCTGCAGGCGTGGCTACTAATGGGAGCCACTGACAACAGTACCTATGGATCCGGATATCATAATGTTATGGAAACTTCCAGATAATGTTACCACACGACCCAGCAATTGGTATTGCTCAAAGAAGTTGAAAATGTCTACACAAAAAGCCTGCACACAGAGGTTTGTGGAGCTTTTTTCATAATTGTCAAAACTCAGAGCAGCCAAGATGCCCTTCAATAAGTGTATGGATAAATAAACTGTGGTCCATGCAGGCAACGGCATATTATTCAGCACTATAAAGAAATGAGCCATTGAGTCATGAACTGACAGAGAGGAACCTTAAATGCATGTTACTGCCCAGCTGTAGTGGCTCAGTGGTTGAGCTTCAATCTATGAACCAGAAGGTCACAGTTCTATTCCCCGTCAGGGCACATGCCTCCGTTGTGGGCTCCATCCCCAGTGGGGTTGTGCAGGAGACAGCCAATTAATGATTCTCATCATTGATGTTTCTATCTCTCTCTCTTCCTTCCTCTCTGAAATCAATAAAAATATATATTTTTAAATGCATATTACTAATAAAAGAAGCCAATGTAAAAAGGCTACATACTATATGATTCCAACTATGTGGCATTCTGGAAAAGGCCAAACTGTGAGACAGTGAAAAGATTGGTGGTTGCAGGGAGGAGGAGTGAGGAATGAGGGAGGGGTGAATAAGCAGAGCACAGAGGATTTATAGGGCAGTGAGACTACTCTCTATGATACTCTAACGGCAGATACATGTCGTTACACATTTGTCCAAACCCATTGAATGTACAACACCGAGAGTGAAACGTAACGTGAACTATGGACTTTGGGAGATTGTGATGGGCTGGGCTGAGCTGGGGTTCAGAGGTTGGGGTGGGGGGTCACGGCTCATAGAAACCAGGGTAGAAGGCACCCTTGAGTCATCTGGTACAGTCATTCCCGTTTCTGGTCAGCAATGCCGAGAAACTGGACACCGGCCACTCGGGTTCCCAGAACACCTGACCCAAATTACCTAGGGATGGGGCTCAAGCTCCTGTATTTTAAGCAATCTTCGTAGGTAATGATGTGTAATTTTTTTAGGGTTATCACCTAAAGCAGTGGTCGGCAAACTCATTAGTCAACAGAGCCAAATATCAACAGTACTTCTTCAAAATAGACTCCTCCAGGCCGAAAACCGACTTCTGCGCATGGGCCACGAGTTTCAATCGTACTGTACTCGCGCCCACACGTGGTATTTTGTGGAAGAGCCACACTGAAGAGCCAAAGAGCCGCATGTGGCTCTCGAGCCACGGCTTGCCGACCACGGACCTAGAGTAAAAAATCCCAACAAAACTACAAGATATGCAATAAAAGAGGAAAGGAAGTGGGACTCAGGTCCCTTCGGCCTTGGATGATTCCTTCGCCTTCTCCGGGCCAGAGGCTCCCCAGACTTCCCAGCAAGGAGGTTACACCGAAGAGCTCTCAGCGCTCCTCTGGCTTTGCTGTCTGTGATCTTTCGCGTGTCGTGTGTGGCTCTCCGGCAGCCACCAGGAGGGAGGAGGCCCAGTGAATGTTCAAAACCACGAGTGAGGACTGTTGTGGGTTTCAGCGGCAGGAATTCAATTCATAAGGGCCTGAGCAAAAACGAAAAAAGGGGGCGGGGGAGAAATGTATTTGAACTGAAAAGTCTGGGGTATATACGACTTCAGGCACAGCTAGATCCGGGCACGCAAATGATATATTTTCTCATTCCCTTAGTATTGGCTTTGTTTTCTAGTGGGCTTTAGATAACTGTGTCTAAAGTCTCTAAGAGGAAAAAGAAAAACAAAGCAGAACCAGCAATCTGGAGAGACCCAAATCCACCTTTGCTGGTAGTGAGCTCTTTCATTCAGAAGAGTGGCAACCTGGTCTCCATGACTCTGTACAAAGTTCTGCTCCTTTAGGCAGCAGATGCATCTTCATCTGAGTCTAGCTTGCACTGTCATGCACATGTGCACGTATGCACATGTGTGCTGTATGTGTGTGGACATGCACACATACATATGTGTAGGCATATACACGCTTATTTAAGAGTTGTACACACACTATTGGGAGTAGATCTGGAGGACTGCGGGAAGATGGGGGCATGGTTTCTCCCCACTTTGGGAGATGTAGCCTAGTGTAGGTCAGACTTGGGGGCCCCCAAATGCTTTAGCAGAGAGGGGCCCTCAAGGGTGTGGCAAAGTCCTGTCCTCGTGTGTGCTGGGGGGATGGGGGACCCTGAGACTATGGCTCCTTAGCAGGACCTGTGAGCTGCATATGAGAGTTCAAGCTCCTCTGCTCACCCTCCTGCCTTTGTGCCATCCCCTAGCCCAGTGTTTGGCAAACCACGGCTCGCGAGCCACCTGCGGCTCTTGGCCCCTTGAGTGTGGCTCTTCCACAAAATACCACGTGTGGGCACGCACGTACAGTGCGATTGAAACTTCCTGGCCCATGCCAGACGTCGGTTTTCCGAAAGGAGATGACGAAACAAGTATACAAGACGAGTGTGGATGGGAGAGTTGAAAGGGGTCAACCTCAGCGAACGTACGTCAATCAGATTGAGGACGTTTTTAGCAAAGGCCAGCTTAGGAGTACCCTAATTAAGTTAATAACAATTTACCTACCTATATAGTTTAAGTTTAAAAAATTTGGCTCTCAAATTTCAATCGTTGTACTGTTGATATTTGGCTCTGTTGACTAATGAGTTTGCCGACCACTGGCCTAGCCCCACACCCAGGAGACAAGTTACTGTCACCTCAGAGCTTGGCCGTGCAAGGTGGCCAATGTCATGGGGAAAGCTGGCTGTGGTCTAGGTGTGGTTCATGCTGAGAATCAGCACCTAGCGCAAGTCTCTGCAGCCCGGCCATGGCCAGCCAGGCGTAGTTGGGGTCTTGGGAGGTGGGGAGGGGGAGGAAAGGAAAGAGATAGGAAACCCGAGGGAAAGATATCCATGTGGGGCAGCTAGACTCAGGTAGAAGAAACTAAAAAATGCAACAATGGTCTTTCAACAATAGACCAAGGAAATGTAGGATCACGGTTTACAGTCAGGCCACGTCCCACAAGAGCCAGTAGTCACCTCGTCCACTTTCTGAGCATCTCAGGTGATGGGGATCTTGCCACCTTCCCAGGTAGGGCCTGGTCTTATCGGATGCCCCAGAGAAAGGTTTAGAGCATTCTAGAGACAGGTCAGAGCCTTTGAAACCCACATTTGAGGAAAGCCTCAGAGCACAGGGTGGTAACAATTTGCTGAGGGCAATGAACACGTTTTTTAACAAAATCACATTGTGGCCTGGTTGGTGTGGCTCAGTTGGTTGAGTGTCGTCCCATGGAACAAGAGGTCGCAGGTTTGATTCCCGGTCAGGGCACATGCCCGGGTAGTAGGCAGCTTGCAGGAGGCAGCCCATGGACATTTCTCTCTCACTGATGCTTCTATCTCCCTCTCCCTTCATCTCGCTCAAAAATCAATAAAAACATATTTTAGCTGAAACCGGTTTGGCTCAGTGGATAGAGCGTCGGTCTGCGGACTGAAGGGTCCCAGGTTCGATTCCGGTCAAGGGCATGTACCTGGGTTGCGGGCACATCCCCAGTAGGAGATGTGCAGGAGGCAGCTGATCGATGTTTCTCTCTTCGATGTTTCTAACTCTCTATCTCTCTCCCTTCCTCTCTGTAAAAAATCAATAAAATATATTTTTAAAAAAACGTATTTTAAAAAATGAAATTGTGGTGATGTTCTGTGAAAGAAGCAATCAAGGAGCTGAGGTGGTGATAATGGAGAGGCGCCACCTCATGTGGGCAGTGAGAGGGGTTCTGAAGAGGTGACATCAAGAGCTGGGAGCAGCTGGAGAGGAGAGTCATGGGCAGAGAGAATGGCTTATGCAAAGCCCAAAGCAGGAAAGAGGTCAGAACCTTCTGGAATAGAAGGAAGAGAGGTAGGGGCCAGCAGGGACAGGTAGGAGATGAGTTTGGAGAGACAGTGACCAGATGACACAGGCTCCTGTAGGGCACGGTAGGACTTTGGGTTTAAGCTGAGTGACACACCTGCTGCTGCATTGAGAGGAGAGTGGATGGAGCAAGTGCTCCAGGGGTGAGGCTGGTGGGTGTGTCTCCTGACACTGGCTGTGCCACCTCAGGTGCGGTGCTTAACCTTTCTGGGCTGCACTGTTGCCCACACATGGGGGTAACAGGAGGCAGATTTTGTTCACTCTCAGGAGAAACTCTAACTAGATGGAACAGGCAATCTTAAGAGGTAGTGAGCTCCCCATCATTGCAAACATTTGAACCGAGGCTGGCTCCACCATGAAAGCACTTGGGCGCCAGAGGATTGGGTAGAGTGGCCTTTCTGGTTGCTGACCCTGACCTTCTGTGGACCACAATTCTGGTCTCATTTTTGTCCTTGTCTTGCTGGGTGACCTCAGGCTGGTTACTTCCCCTCTCTAGCCTCAGTTTCCAAATGATGACAGAAATAGGCTGATGATCACTATAGATTCCCCACCAGCAAATTCTCTAATTTGTCTATTCTCAGTCTTCACCTTACCCCCCACTCACAAAGGCCATCGTCTTGGCAGCTGGAGACTCCATGAGAGCCTGGTCTTAGTCTTGGCAGAAAGTCCTCCCAAAGCCACACATGTCAATCCCAGCATCCTGGGTGGACTTTGGGTTGGAAGTCTCTCTGCTCATCCCGGACAGGGGTTGTTATTTTCTTTGGCGTCTCCTAAGATGGCCCCGGAAACAGGACTTGCTTCCATGCGCAGCCTCCCATTCTGTGGCTACCAATATAAGGGCCACCACCACCCAGAAGAATCCCAGGAGACCGTGCAGGAGAACAAGGATTCGCGATCATCCTCCTCCAAACCTGTGAGTGGTGGGCTTGCCTCTGACCACACCCCACAGGGTGGTCTTCAGAAGGCTTTGGGGGCTAGAGACAGAGGACTAGGACAGCTTGGATTCGCTAATATGTTGAATATAGCAAATTAAGAGATAGATAGATAGATAATTACACTCAGAGAAGTGTCAAACTGATGGGCAATGCAGGGTCATGATATAGCGCCCATTTATTTGTTCATACTTTTATTGGGCAAAGAGTTATTCGTTGAACGGTCCTGACTATAGGGATTTTATGGGGGCTGAGGATTTGACAGGGAAATGTCACCGTTCCTCGTCTAAAGAGTTCACAGGCTGGTGATAGAGGCAGACAGGTCATCAGGTAATTGGCACCCAGGACTCTGATCAGAGAACGAATGCAGAAGAGACGGTGGGGTGAAGCTCCCTAACCTAGACTCTGGAGAGGGGCCTACAGTAGGCTCCCTAGAGGACACGATGTCTTACTGAAGCCAGAGAGACAATAGGTTAAAAATGCAAAGAAGAGGACAGATGTTCCAGGCAAAGAAGCCAGCATATGGCAGAAACCCTTTTGTAAAGATCATGAATTTGTAGTCAAGTGTGACTTCTCAAATTGCAGCTGGTCCACTCACTGGCTGTGTGTTTCTGGGCAAGTTGCTCTAGCTTTCTGAGCTGGGCTGCCCATCTGTAAAACAGGAGACAGCCACCTCTATCTTAAAGGAATGTTAAGTGAAAGAGGGGGGCTGCTCATTGAAAACTCCTTTTCCCTCTGGGTAATTCTCACTCCTGTTCCTCCTATGAATGTCCAGGTGTCAGCACAAGATGTTTCAGCTTTGGAAACTTGTTCTCTTGTGTGGCCTGATCTCTGGGACCTCAGCAGGTATTATTCACTCACTTGGCAAAGGCGTGGGTAACATTGTAGACGGCCTGAGACCTGCTATTGATAATAGACTTAGGGACATTAAATGTGAGTCAGTAAGGGTGCTGATAGGCGGCACCCAGAACCTGTTTCCTAAACATTATGCTGCATTTCCAGGGGCTGCCACCAGGGGCTGCCCTTTAGGGATGGTTCACTAGGAAAGGTGGTTAGTCACTTCCTGGCTCATTTACTTACTTACTTACTTACTTACTTACTTACTTACTTATTTATTAAAATTTTTATTGATTTCAGAGAGGAAGGAAGAGGGAGAGAGAGATAGAAACATCAATGATAAGAAAGAATCATCAATTGGCTGCCTCCTGCATGCATCCTACAGGGAATTGAGCCCACAACCCAGGCATGTGTCCCAACCTGGAATGGAACTGTGACCTCCTGGTTCATAGGTCGATACTCAACCACTGAACCACTCTGGCCAGGCCATTAATTTTTTCTATAAACAAGCAATGCTTAAATGAATATTCTTGTACATATTATATCATGTTTCTAGTCTATACATAGCATAAGTTCCTAAAAGCGAGATTTCAAAAGTTCAAAGGATATTTCACTCTATTCCCTTGATGGCACTGGTATGGACAACTTAAATGTTTTGCCAGACTCATATGACGAAAGACTCTAACGCCTTTCACTTTAAAGTTCTCTAATTATAAAAGAATCCACTCATTTTTTCATATTTTAATCTTTTTATATATTTTAACTTAAGTATTTTGTTCATATCCTTAGCATATTAGTCTGTTGGGTTGTTTACTTTTCTTATTGATTTGTATTAACTCCACCTAGCATAGGTAGCTATATGCCTATTTTTATAGTTAATTGAATCTCCTTTTAATTCTGATTTCTCAAAAGAACTTGGCTTTCTTTTTATTTTCTGGAAAATTAACAGCACATTGACAAACATGTTTATAGGAGTTAGTCACTTCTGTAAATGACTGCCTTTCAAATACTGTCAGGCAATTTTCAAAGATATGGAAGGGACCCCCATCTTTAATTTCACTGCTGAGAAAACTAAGCTCAGAAACAGAAGTGTCTGAGTTAAGGTCACCTAAGACCAGACATAGTTTTATTTATTTATTTTATTTCTTGATTGGGGTTATACAGGTTTCAGGTGCACAATTCCACAACACATCATCTGTACACTGTACTGTGTGTTCACCACCCCAAGTTCAGTCTCCTTAGCTCCATAGTTTTATTTATGTTGGCATTTTTTGTTTGCATCATTGTAACCAGGTAGATACTGTCCATTGCATAGCCAAGTTGAAGTACTATGATTACATACCTTCTCCACTACATTCTTTTGTTTTTCCTTGAGTTAGTAATTGCCTTGCTGTTTTTCACTTGAAATATTTTGCACACATATCCTTAATTCTTCTCATATACTGCATTCTACATCTGCCATGTCATTTATTCTATTAATCCCTCTTTTCACTAGGGACCTCCTATTAAGACACTTTGTCATCCTGCTCCTGTGTGAATTATTGCTCTCTGGGCCTGCTGCAAAGCTCTCATCCTGGGATTCCAATTTGTCACTTTTATAGGTTGAAGTCATATTTTTTCCTTAATTCTAGATTTTCCATATCTTTGTTTATTGACCTACTTTTTCAAACTTATGTAGACATCTCATTTAGAGCAATAGACACCCCCCGCCCCCCCGCCCATCACTACTAGAAGCAGGTGTATAATCCTTATCAATTGCCTGGTCAATTGCTTGGTTGGTTTGTTGATTAAAAATGAGTGATTAAAAATGAGTATATATTAGTATGAAAACAGCATGGAAGGAAGAGGGGCTCTGTAGCTGTATGTCTTCAGGCATGTTTCTTAAACTTTTCATTCTTATTTCCTCATCTGTAAAATCCAGATACTGTCGATATCTACCTCATTGAGTTGTTATGAAGATTAAAGGAAATAACACAGGCAGTCTTTTCTAGTACCTGGTGCATAGTAGCAGCTTCATAAGTGGTACATAACACTAAATAGCAATTGTTTTTGCCAGGTATTCCTCAGGACCTGAAGGAGGACTTGAACCTGCTTCGGGATACCAATAGGTGGCAAGCCATCCAGGACAAGTTCTACGAAACTCAAGTTGTGTTGAATGATGCCCTTTCTAAAATATTTAAAGGGGGCCACGCTTTGGGGTGAGTTGGTGCTTCCTGGTGGAGATCGTTGCTCAAAAAAAAAAGGGAGGGGAAAATACATGTCTTTTGGGGAGGGGTGTAAATTTCAGGTTAAAGGCAGAAAGGCAACACAACTTGTTCTTCCCACAGAGCCCACGTGGTCTGAGGCCAGGCCCACCAGAGCCTGAGTAAATTAGAGGCAGGGCCACATGACCAATCTGAGCATCACATGAGTTTCAGCTTCCACATCCTGTAATTTCAGGGTCAGGGGGAAGGTTCTCTTCACTCTCACCTCCACCTGTTTGCTGGTGCCTGGATTCCCTTTTCCAGGGAATGAGACTCTCCTCTCTAAATGCAGCTGAGAATAAACTTTCAAATCCCCTCAGGAGAGAGGAAACTGAAATCCACGCCCGCTGGCTCCACACATAGAATTTTGGAGTCAAAGAGTTGTGAGTTCAAATTCTGGCTCAGGCGATTGCTCTTCCTTGGTATCTTGGGGGAATCACAGCTGCTGGTCCTCAGTGTGCCACGCCATAGAATGGAGACAATCAACCTCTGAGGAGGGCTATGGGAAAGACCAAAATAGGCAAGGCTGATGAGGCCCAAATGCTCAGCATCATGCTGCAGAGAGAAGAGCTCAGCAAATGGCTGTCATGAGGAATGACAAGGGTGAATTCTGGTTGTTGCACAGGTTGAAAATCAGTAATGTCCACATCTTGAATTTCAAAGCCGAACCAACTCCTGATGGCCAAGGCGTTCAACTGAGGTTCCCCACATCTGCTGATGTCTCCTTGACCCTGTGAGTATGCATTAGAAGCTGGGAATTGGGGCAGGGGGGCAGTGCAGCACAGCCAATGGTCCTCCAAGCTAGAACCAGGCACTTTTCCACACCACTTAGTGGCCTTGGGCCTCGGTTTCCCCATCTGTAAATAAGGGAGCTTTTCTAGCTCTAAAATCCTAACCTTTAAAAAGTTCTAATAAACTTTGGCCATAACCAAGTCTCCCTTAAAAGAATTCTCCATTAAATATATTTCTGGAATTATAACATTTATCTAATAGTAAAATTTGCAAAAATAAATAGGTCAAACATTAACGAGTCTTTGGCAAAATTTTCTCTAGCATTATTTTGTCTCTCAAGATTCTCTTTAAATAGCAGTGACCATTACAGATAAATGCATATAATAGTGTATAGCTTATAATAAAGGGAATATGTGAAAAATAAAATTTTATTTTTTTAATTTATTTTTTATTGAACTTATTGGGGTTACATTGGCCAATAAAATTATATAGGTTTCAAGTATACAATTCTACAATACATCATCTGCACATTGCATGGTACGCTCACCATCCAAAGTCTAGTCTCCTTCCAACACCATTTATCCCCTCTTTACTCTCTTCTGCCTCCCCGAAGCCCCTTTCCCTCTGATAACAGATAACAGATACTGTTATCTGTTTCCATGAGTTTTGGGTGTTGTTTTTTTTTTGCTTAATCCCTTCACCTATATTACCCAACCCTCAAGCCCCCTTCCCTCTGACAGGCAGTCTGTTCTATGAATCTGTTTCTATCTTGTTTATTTTTTTCATTACAATCCACAAATACATGAAACCACATGGTAGAAAAATATAATTTTAAAGTATATTAATTACTTTAAAAGAAATAGATGTGGATAAATCTTTATAAATTGAGTACACTGTCAATTCATCATGCATTAGCTATGAGATCTTAGGATAGTTACTTAACCTCTCTATATCAATGCTTCCTCATTCTGAAATAGCAATAATAATAATAGTAGTTTCCCTTATGGTATTGCTGTAATAATTAGATGGATTAATCCAGTTAAAATACCTTCTAAAAGTGCCTAACATAATTTGTGCTCAATAAATGTTACCTATTATTATTATTATTTAATTATTAGTGTGCTGCTATATAAAATTTTCATAGGAACCAAACCTTGGAGACCAGGAGAAGAAGCCCTAATGCAAATATGTTATATCCCATAAAGAATGTGGACAATGATGACATTCTCCATAGATATCCTGAATAGTGTCCGCACAGGTGGAGGAACCGAGTGGGCGATGTGAAAGGTCTTCTAGACGTCTTCTCACTGTGAGTCTCATTGTCTGCAGGCCTCTCGTTGGGCAGGCAGTCCAACTGAACGTTTCCTTGGACCTCCTGGCTACTGTCGAAGTTGAAACTGATCCCAAGAGTGGTGACTCCAGAGTGGTCTTGACAGATTGCGCCAGCGACCCAGACAGCATCTCATTCACCTTGTTGGGCGAGTAAGTCCCATCCATCTCAAGTGAGGTGGGCTCTCAGAGGAGCGAAGGACCCTAATTTCAGCCTCTTCCTGCCCCTGGGAGATGGCACAATGTGGTGAAAAAGGGTTTAGGCTCTGCAGTCAGACAGGCCTTGGTTCAAATACCAGCTTTGTCACTAACTTGTAACTTTGCCATCGACTTAACCTCTCTGAGCCCCGGTTTTCATATATGGAAACTGAAGATGACAGTAATGCCTACGTATAGGCTGCTGAGCTGACGAAATGATAAAATACAAGTGTTTAGCATAGAGCCTGGCACACACTAAGCTCTCGGTAAGAATAGCATCCATGCTGATTTTGTGTCCCCTTGTTCTCCCCATGATGACTGAGGCAGGAGTGTTGACCTCTCCAACTAGAATCATGAATTTGCTTACTTCCCCTTTCAGCTCTAGCAGAGTTTTGGTTCTTGCTTTTTGAAGCTCGGTAGTTAGGGGCGTGCATATTTAGGATTGCTATGTCTTCTTGAAGAATTACCCCTTCATTGTTATCTCAATCATGGTCATCAGCATCAGCATCAGTTGTATTTACCTTCTTGCCTCTGGTTGGGAGGAGGAAGAGGAGGAAATGTCCACCATGGGCTCTAATTTCAGATTGTCTCCAAATTGTTCTCCACCTTCTGGAAAATTCCTGAAATGAGATCTTGAGAATTTAATCCTATCCACTTAAATCACTGATCCCTGTTAATCCACAAAATCTACATCTTAAACTGTGTGATTGAAAGAGCAGGTTTGGTCCCTGGAAGAGGGTTAAGGGAGAATGGGTGACCTGGACGTGGCTGGGACAGGAGAAATGCTCTGGAAGTTGAGGACTGGAGCAGGTTGGCTTTGGCAGGGAAGAGGGTCAATCCACCCTACCTCCACCAGGGGATCTGAGCACAGGTTGCCTAAAGACCCCCTAAAGCCAAACAAAGGCTCCAAGGGCCTATGTTAGTTGGAAAAGCTGGGATGCAATTCAGAGCTCTGAGCCCTGCTGGACACTGCTTTGCCTGTAGCCCCAGGGAATTCCTCCTGCCTCTGGGTCTCAGTGTCCAAATCTATAGAATGGCTTCCCACTCTGCTGCTCCAAATCCTCTCAGGGCTTTTCTTTCTGCTTTGGATGGAATCCCAAACCCTCCCCATGGCCATGTAGGCTCTGCCTGACCGGCCCCACCCTCATCTCACTTCACTCTCTCCTTGTTCTCTCCTGGCAAACACACTGGACTTTGCTCTGTCCCTCTTTCCCAGCTCCAGACCTGTGCAGGGCTGTCCTCGCTACCTCCTCCCCTTCCCCGCCCCCACCCCTCGCCTCCCAATCTCACCTCAATGGACTCTCATCCTTCAGCATCTAAAACAGGTTTCCTCCTCTCAAAAGTGCCTACTCCCACCCTTCAGAGTACTTATCACAAGTTGTCATCATACATTTAATTGTATGTTTACTTCATTCATTCTTTCAGCTTAATAGTGTCTTGAGCACCTACTATGTGCCAGACAGGCAGTGTTCTGAGCTCTGGAGAACTTACTGATGAGAACAGACAAGGACCCTGCTGTTGTGCTTTTTGTCCGGATGGAAAGGCAGATAGGCGAGCATTCAGCCCCTTAATAAAGAGCTCTCAAGGAAGATGTCAGATGGCATAAGCCCTGGGCAGAGCAGCACACTTATCAGGGAACCATAATACAAAGCCCTTCCTTAGGGGAGTAGTCAGAGGGGGCTGCCCTGAGGAGGTGGGAAGGTGGGAAGGAGCCAGCCTTAGCAAGACTTGTTTAATGTTTGGGTACCAGCTTAAGAGCTGTTTGTGCTTTGCTCATCCTATGTCCCAGTCTAGCTTGGTCCTTGGACATCGTTGCTGTGCTATAATATTTGTTGAATGAAGGGGGTTGTGATGAGATTCTCATGAGGCATTGGGGGGAGTCGCTGGTCAGACATCCTATATAAAAGAGGGGTAATATGCAAATAGACCGAATGGCAGAACAACCAAACAGCCAATCAAAGCATCATATGCTAATGATATGCTAAGGCTGTTCAACCATTCGCTATGATGTGCACTGACCACCAGGGTGCAGATGCTCCAACCTGTAGGTTAGCTTGCTGCTGGGGTCTGGCCAATCAGGATTGAGTGAGACAGGCCGGACACGCTCTGGAGCCCTCCCGCGGTCCCTCCCCAGCTGGCCAACCTCCTGTGTCCCTCCCTGGCCCCGATTGTGCACTGATAGGGTCCCTCGGCCTGGCCTGCGCCCTCTTGCAATCCGGGGCCCCTTGTGGGATGTCGGAGAGCCGGTTTCAGCCAGATCCTGCAGGCCACTCCCCTTAGGAAGACGCCAGACATAGGGCTCATGGCTGGCAAGCGCTGCTGCAGCAGCACGAGCCTCTCCCAATAGGGACTGATTGGGTGCGAGCCTGGGGCAGGCACAGTGGGGCCAGGATGAGCAGGAGTGGCAGGTAGGAGCTGCAGGCAGCGTTGGACTGTGGGTTTCAGCCCAATCCCTGCAGGTCACCCAGAGGGACCCCACTGTGCACAAATTCGTGCACCGGGCCTCTAGTGGGATTATAAGTGAGGATTCCCCTGGATAGAGGGAGGCTCTGTCTGTGCTTAGAAAGGCACCTTAGTGTCCCTGGGGTTTGTTTCCCTGCCTTCAAGGTGCTCTGCCATCTCCCACCCTCTCCCCGCTGCCCGCTGCTTGGCAGCTCTGCCCACTCGAGCATGATTTATTACTTCTCTCTCTTTTCCAGACACAGCACACTGGTCAACAAGCTCTCAGGCACCATAAGCAGCAGCCTGAGCGACACTGTGTCCTTCCTGGTGCAGAACCAGGTGAGTCCTCCACTCCTGGGGGCCCAGAGTCAGGCCTGGTGGGGGGCAGTGCACATTTACAGTCCCAGCTGTGCTCTCTGGGCCCCGCTCCTTCTGAGGTGCAATCTTCTCACTGGGCTGTCAGCTGGAACCGGCTCCTCTTTACTGGGCTTGGGAGGTGTGGGAGGGGGAGCAGAGGCCTGACATCAGCTGAAATCACTGGGTCCCAAACTTGAGCTATTTGTCATATCCATGTTCGAATAATGTGTTTGTAGCTAATGTGTTCCTTTAACGGACACAACTCCACTTACTTAAATTTATTTAAATACACTTGTTTTTAAAAGAAAACTTCATATCCCTGCCATTCATAAAAATTAATATCACTTATAATATAATTAATTTAAAAAATAAACACAGACCTATAATAAAATAGGTATTTTATTTGCACATCATTCAAAACCATATGTACCATGTGCAGGATTCCTGTGCATCATAAAAACTGTATGTAGCACGTGCCCAAAGTTCCAGAGACTCTGAATTAGTCATTCCAGAAAGGGCCTAGGAATCTTGGTCGACGAAGGGCAAATCCCGGGGCTGGAACCGCGCCACTCACTGTGCGGTCCTCCAGCTGCAGCACAGGCCTCGCTACAAGTGCAGACTCTCAGGCCCCACCCCAGGCCTGCAGAACTGGAATTTTCATTTATACAGATCCCCAGGGAACTGCACACAAAATCAGGAGAAACACTGCTGTAGGGTTCCAAGGGCCCCATTTCACTCTAAAATTCCAGGGTTCCAAACTTCAAGGTTTCTAAGAATGTAGGAGTCTGGGGTGTGAACACTCTAGACTCTTAAGGCTCTGGGATTGAAGGTGGTAGTTGGTGGGATCTAGCATCCGATGGTGCTCTGATGTTGGACTTCTCGCTTTCCAGTGTCCTAGAATCCTAAGGTTCTAAGATCCCATCTGACGAGCCTCTCCGTGGGTGGCCGGCAGTTTGTGCCCCGCTGATAATGAATCCATCCTTTTTTCTCCTTCCCCACCTCTTCTCCCTCCCTCTCTCCCCCTCAGATGTGCCCAATGCTGCGTATCTTCATCGGCACCGTGAATCCGCAGCTTGTTGAAAATGTCTTCAGTAAGTCACACCCCTGGGAAGCAGAGGTGTTCCCTGTGCAGCCTTCCCAGGGCAGGCATGCAGCTCTGAGCCCGCCCCACAGGCAGGTCTGGTCAGGGGCCCCTGGAGAAGCAGAAGGACCCACTCCTAAGTCAGCTGGGAGAGTGTGGCTGGAGGAATCCTTGCAGAATGGAAGGGGTTCTGTGGGCCTCTGGGGTCTCTCTACTATCATCCCTTGGAAAACCCACAGATGCTGCCTGGCAGAATGATGTGAGGAAGAGCATGGGCCAGATCTGAGTTCAAATCCTGGCTCTGCTACTTAGTAACTGTGGGGCCTTGGTCAAGTGGCTCTGCCTCTCTCAGCCTCTGTTTCTCCTGGGAAAACACGATTGCATCCATTGTGGGGTTGGTGAGTGGATTAAAAGAAAAAGCACAAAGAGCCTGATGTTCAGCAGACACTGCTAATCAACACGTTCCCTTCTCTTTCTCTTCTTATGAGGAGCTGGGGTTTCTCCTCCAGCCACTGGGGGCTTTCTTTAGCTTTTGGATCTTCAGGCACGTCTGGGGTTGCTGGGGAGACTGGAGCAGTAGAAATGGATCAAGTGAATGTGTCAGGGTCCTGGAGGTGGCCTTTCCATGAAATAGCCACAGGTCCAGTTCTTTGGGCAATCCCTCTGTGCTCTGCATGCACCATCTCATTGGATCCCCAAAACAGCCTGTGGGAGCGGTACCCTCATTGTACCCATTTTACAGATGAACAATTGAGGCTCAGAGAGGTGGAGTGACATGCCTGAGGTCCCATCGCTGTCAGGCTGACCCACTGAAGAGTGATAGTCACTGGGATCTGTTTTCTATTTGGTGGAGAATGAAGCTTCCTATTGGTTTTGTTTCTCCAGATAACGGTCAGCAGGGAGCCGATGTGCCAGCCAATGCCTGAAGAGGGCAGATGAGGTGGACTGCTGTGATGCCCCCAGCTGGTGAGGGTCAGGCTCTGTGGCCCATGCTAACGGAGGATGAGGCTCCTCCTTAGGGGACAATGGTGAAGCCAAAGCCAGGATTGGGTTCCCTAGTTTCTCTTGCAGCAGACTGAGTCCTAATCTTGCTGATCTTGGTCTTAGACTGAGCCTTGACCCTAGTCCCAAGCTGAGCCATGATCCTGGTCATACTCTAAATCCCAGTCCTTACTCACATACCTCGACTGAGCCTGGATCCTAGTCACAGGCTGAGCTTTGGCCCCAGTTATTAAGCCCTAAAATTAATCACAGATTGAGCCCTGATCCTGACCTCAGACTGATCCATGATCTTGATTATTTACAAAGCCCTGAACCCTGACTCTAGTCCTGGGCTCTGGTCAGTCTCTTTACATCTGCCACTGTTCCTAAGGTGAGAGGAGGGCAGAGTGAGGGGATAAGGAGGCCAGAGAAAGACCCCAAACCACAGGTGCCAGTCCCCTCTCCAAGGCCTTAGGCCCTGCAAGGTATTGTGAGAAAGAGCCTGGGCAGTAGTGTGTGGTGAAGAGCAGGTGCCACAAGGGTCCTTTTGCTGTCAATGGCCTAACTAACTCCTTGTGGTCTCATTCCAGATTAATTTCCAGTTGCTTGACCATGTTTCCTTGCAGTATCTCCCCCTGGGAAGATGCTGCCACCATCCAACTGGACTGAAAGCCTGAGACCAGAAGAAACCCTCTCAGCCACTCCTTGCCTTCACAGTTGAGACAGCAGTCTATGCCCATCACCCGCCCCCCTTCCCCAGCAATAAAAGCCACTTCTGCATCCTCCCGTGTGACACGTTGCATTCCTTCCAGTTGGGATTTGGGGAGGGAGGTGCAAGCAGGGCAGCAGAGACCTGGGTCAAGAACTGGAAGGGCCCTAGCTGGTTTTGCTCAGTGGTTAGAGTGTTGGCCTGGGGACTGAAGGGTCCCAGGTTTGCTTCTGGTCAAGGGCACATGCCTGGGTGGTGGGCTCGAGCTCTGGTGGGGGGCGTGCAGGAGATAGCCGATCAGTGATTTTCTCTCATCATTGATGTTTCAGTCTCTTTCACTATCTCCCCCTTCCTCTCTGAAATCAATAAAAATTTATTTTTAGAAAAAGAACTGGAAGGGACATCTGTGATTATCCAGCCCAACTTCTGGTTTTACAAATAGGGATACTGAGGCACAGAGAGCAAGAAACTGACCTAAAGTCACACAGCCAGTCTGTGGCAGTGGTAGAACGCTTGCTTCATCTATTCACATTCAGCGGGTATATAGTGAGCACTTACTCTGGACTAGGAAGGCAGTGGAAATAGGACAGTCACATTCTGGGCACTAACCCACCTGGTGCTTTTCTTCATTCCCGGTCAGGGGCCCTGAGAGGACTTGTGGAGAATCAGGGGATACCTGGTCTGACTGGACTCAGGAGCTCAGAGGCCTGGGCCACGTGCCGGCCTGCCCACCCATGTCTTTGGAAGGGCGAGGGCTCCACTGGAGCCGAGATCTCTTCAAGCAGTGCCTGAGAGCGCCCAAGGTCTCCAGCCCCCAGAGCTCACCCATCTCTCCTATCGCCACCCCCGAGAGCCTGTGCGCCCACCTGGCAAGCTGCACAAAAGCCCTGCCTGCCTGGTGAGGCCAGGGCTCCAGCGGTGTTCCATTGTCCCATGGAGACCAGCTCCTCTCTCCACCCAAGGCCCCTCCATTCATGCCCCAGAACTCAGCTGTCCCCAGGCTGCGCCTGGACGTGGTTGGGACAGTATCACTGCGTATGCTAAGACCACCACCATCGTGGAGGGCTGCCTTTGCTGGCACAGGGGACCTCATGAATTCCTCACCACCCCCTAATACCAAAACACCCTTCTTATCCCCATTTGACTGGGCAGCAACCAATCCGAGTCAGTGGCAAGCCTTTGTCCACACGGTTCCATCCACTGGGCACCTTTCCCCTCCAGCTCCAGCTCGCTAAATTCTCCTCAGCTGCAAGACTCTGCTCAGGCAAGTGGGGGCCTCTCCTCAATGCTCCCTAAAAAAAGACACCGTGCTTCCCAACTTACAGGTCCAACCAAGTTCCCTGGTCATCGCTGTCCAATTCAGAGAGTGTGTTCAGGATGCGTTAGTTCTCATTACCATGGTTCTCACCTTCTTACTCAATTCATCTGTCTGCCCCATGAGCCTGTGACAGCGGTTCTCAACCTGTGGGTCGCGACCCCTTTGGCAGTCGCACAACCCTTTCACAGGAGTAGCCTAAGACCATCCTGCATATCAGACATTTACATTATGATTCATAACAGTAGTAACATTACAGTTATGAAGCAGCAACAAAAATAATTTTATGGTTGGGTCACAACATGAGGAACTGTATTTAAAAGGCCAGAAGGTTGAGAAACACTGGCCTGTGAGATCCTTGAGGGCAGAGATCTTCCTCTGCTCAGCAGCCCCAGAGCCTAGAGAAGAACCAGATGCAGTACAGGCACCACCCATGTGGGGTGAATGAATGGGTGAAGCTTTTCTGGACGGTAACACCATTTTCAGAACAGCTGAGTGGGTGGGTGAACAGGAAAATGCTAACATCCCGGGATTGAGGGTGTATAGAAGACTAGTCATTATTTTCTGTTAACTAGGGCCAGATACTTGACATTTGAGACAGATGGACCCAATGCAAGGCTCCTAGATTAGTAAAGCTAGGATGTAGCATAGGTGCGGCCAAGGCCACTCACCCCCTCCAGGGACGGATGGGGCCCATGAAGGGGAAAGGGGACAAGGTGAAGAAGGGAGGAAGCATCCCCCGTTGTGAGCCTGGCACTGCCCAGACTAGCTCCTCACCCACTCAACCCAACCTCCAAGATGGTTGAGGACTTCTTGGAGGTGGTGGCAAAAAAATTGGAAATACTGTGTTTTATAACTTGGTGAATCACAATAATGCAAACAACTGAAACTGGGGAAAACATTGAAAAGGGATACTGAAATTTGACAAAAGTTTGTTTGTGGGGGTGATGCATTTCTGTGTTGATGTTTAAGCACGGAAAAAATGCATTTTTAAAAAGTATAAATGTGGTTAAATATCTAGCTAAGTCAGGCTGTGCCCTGGGCAGTTTAGGAGTGGCTGAAGCAGTACCTGTCCAACCCAGTGCAGCAGGAGTTGTGTTCCTATGATTTGCCACACCTGTGGAAGGGGTTGGGAGAGAGGAAGCAGGACCTGCACCTGTCACAGACGCCCACAGCTGCCTATAGGAAGACACACATACCCACACACACACACACACACACACACACACACACACACTCACAGTGCTGAGAAAAATACTCAGAGCAGAGGCTCTGCCCCAGTCCGAAGGTAAAGGGCAGTCAGGGAAGGCTTCCTAGAGAAGGTGCCAATTGAGCTGAAATTGAAAGGATGACGAGGAGAGAAGGGAGGGGAAGGCATTTCAAGCAAAAGGAGCAAGGCCTCCCCTTTGGTCCCAGAGAGGGAACAAAGTGATTCTCTTTGGTTCCTATCCAAGGCTGGCAGGCAAAGTCAACATTTGTCTCTTTGGTCCTGTAATCGCTTGCCTACCCACCTGACCCTCTGCCTGCAGGCGTGGCTACTAATGGGAGCCACTGACAACAGTACCTATGGATCCGGATATCATAATGTTATGGAAACTTCCAGATAATGTTACCACACGACCCAGCAATTGGTATTGCTCAAAGAAGTTGAAAATGTCTACACAAAAAGCCTGCACACAGAGGTTTGTGGAGCTTTTTTCATAATTGTCAAAACTCAGAGCAGCCAAGATGCCCTTCAATAAGTGTATGGATAAATAAACTGTGGTCCATGCAGGCAACGGCATATTATTCAGCACTATAAAGAAATGAGCCATTGAGTCATGAACTGACAGAGAGGAACCTTAAATGCATGTTACTGCCCAGCTGTAGTGGCTCAGTGGTTGAGCTTCAATCTATGAACCAGAAGGTCACAGTTCTATTCCCCGTCAGGGCACATGCCTCCGTTGTGGGCTCCATCCCCAGTGGGGTTGTGCAGGAGACAGCCAATTAATGATTCTCATCATTGATGTTTCTATCTCTCTCTCTTCCTTCCTCTCTGAAATCAATAAAAATATATATTTTTAAATGCATATTACTAATAAAAGAAGCCAATGTAAAAAGGCTACATACTATATGATTCCAACTATGTGGCATTCTGGAAAAGGCCAAACTGTGAGACAGTGAAAAGATTGGTGGTTGCAGGGAGGAGGAGTGAGGAATGAGGGAGGGGTGAATAAGCAGAGCACAGAGGATTTATAGGGCAGTGAGACTACTCTCTATGATACTCTAACGGCAGATACATGTCGTTACACATTTGTCCAAACCCATTGAATGTACAACACCGAGAGTGAAACGTAACGTGAACTATGGACTTTGGGAGATTGTGATGGGCTGGGCTGAGCTGGGGTTCAGAGATTGGGGTGGGGGTCACGGCTCATAGAAACGAGGGTAGAAGGCACCCTTGAGTCATCTGGTACAGTCATTCCCGTTTCTGGTCAGCAATGCCGAGAAACTGGACACCGGCCACTCGGGTTCCCGGAACACCTGACCCAAATTACCTAGGGATGGGGCTCAAGCTCCTGTATTTTAAGCAATCTTCGTAGGTCATGATGTGTAATTTTTTTTAGGGTTATCACCTAAAGCAGTGGTCGGCAAACTCATTAGTCAACAGAGCCCAATATCAACAGTACTTCTTCAAAATAGACTCCCCCAGGCCGAAAACCGACTTCTGCGCATGGGCCACGAGTTTCAATCATACTGTACGCGCGCCCACACGTGGTATTTTGTGGAAGAGGCACACTGAAGGGGCCAAAGAGCCGCATGTGGCTCTCGAACCACGGCTTGCCGACCACGGACCTAGAGTAAAAAATCCCAACAAAACTACAAGATATGCAATAAAAGAGGAAAGGAAGTGGGGTTTGAGGTCACTGTGCGGCCTTGGATGATTCCTTCGCCTTCTCCAGGCCACAGGCTCCCCAGACTTCCCAGCAAGGAGGTTACACCGAAGAACTCTCAGCGCTCCTCTGGCTTTGCTGTCTGTGATATTTCGAGTGTCGTGTGTGACTCTCCGGCAGCCACCAGGAGGGAGGAGGCCCAGTGAATGTTCAAAACCACGAGTGAGGACTGTTGTGGGTTTCAGCGGCAGGAATTCAATTCATAAGGGCCTGAGCAAAAACGAAAAAAGGGGGCGGGGGAGAAATGTATTTGACCTGAAAAGTCTGGGGTATATACGACTTCAGGCACAGCTAGATCCGGGCACGCAAATGATATCTTTTCTCATTCCCTTAGTATTGGCTTTGTTTTCTAGTGGGCTTTAGATAACTGTGTCTAAAGTCTCTAAGAGGAAAAAGAAAAACAAAGCAGAACCAGCAATCTGGAGAGACCCAAATCCACCTTTGCTGGTAGTGAGCTCTTTCATTCAGAAGAGTGGCAACCTGGTCTCCATGATTCTGTACAAAGTTCTGCTCCTTTAGGCAGCAGATGCATCTTCATCTGAGTCTAGCTTGCACTGTCATGCACATGTGCACGTATGCACATGTGTGCTGTATGTGTGTGGACATGCACACATACATATGTGTAGGCATATACACGCTTATTTAAGAGTTGTACACACACTATTGGGAGTAGGATCTGGAGGACTGCGGGAAGAAGGGGGTATGGTTTCTCCCCACTTTGGGAGATGTAGTCTAGTGTAGGTCAGACTTGGGGGCCCCCAAATGCTTTAGCAGAGAGGGGCCCTCAAGGGTGTGGCAAAGTCCTGTCTTCGTGTGTGCTGGGGGGATGGGGGTCCCTGAGACTATGGCTCCTTAGCAGCATCTGTGAGCTGCATATGAGAGTTCAGGCTCCTGTGCTCACCCTCCTGCCTTTGTGCCATCCACTAGCCCAGCGGTTCTCAACCCGTGGGTCGCGACCCCTTTGGGGGTCGAACGACCCTTTCACAGGGGTCGCCTAAGACCATCGGAAAACACATATATAATTGCATATTGTGTTTGTGATTAATCGCTATGCTTTAATTATGTTCAATTTGTAACAATGAAATTGGGGGTCACCACAACATGAGGAACTGTATTAAAGGGTCGCGGCATTAGGAAGGTTGAGAACCACTGCCCTAGCCCCACACCCAGGAGACAAGTTACTGTCACCTCAGAGCTTGGCCGTGCAAGGTGGCCAATGGCATGGGGAAAGCTGGCTGTGGTCCAGGTGTGGTTCATGCTGAGAATCAGCACCTAGCGCAAGTCTCTGCAGCCCGGCCATGGCCAGCCAGGCGTAGTTGGGGTCTTGGGAGGTGGGGAGGGGGAGGAAAGGAAAGAGATAGGAAACCCGAGGGAAAGATATCCATGTGGGGCAGCTAGACTCAGGTAGAAGAAACTAAAAAATGCAACAATGGTCTTTCAACAATAGACCAAGGAAATTTAGGATCACGGTTTACAGTCAGGCCACGTCCCACAAGAGCCAGTAGTCACCTCCTCCAATTTCTGAGCATCTCAGGTGATGGGGATCTTGCCACCTTCCCAGGTAGGGCCTGGTCTTATCGGATGCCCCAGGGAAAGGTTTAGAGCATTCTAGAGACAGGTCAGAGCCTTTGAAACCCACATTTGAGGAAAGCCTCAGAGCACAGGGTGGTAACAATTTGCTGAGGGCAATGAACACGTTTTTTAACAAAATCACATTGTGGCCTGGTTGGTGTGGCTCAGTTGGTTGAGTGTCGTCCCATGGAACAAGAGGTCGCAGGTTTGATTCCCGGTCAGGGCACATGCCCGGGTAGTAGGCAGCTTGCAGGAGGCAGCCCATGGACATTTCTCTCTCACTGATGCTTCTATCTCCCTCTCCCTTCATCTCGCTCAAAAATCAATAAAAACATATTTTAGCTGAAACCGGTTTGGCTCAGTGGATAGAGCGTCGGTCTGCGGACTGAAGGGTCCCAGGTTCGATTCCAGTCAAGGGCATGTACCTGGGTTGCGGGCACATCCCCAGTAGATGTGCAGGAGGCAGCTGATCGATGTTTCTCTCTCATCGATGTTTCTAACTCTCTATCTCTCTCCCTTCCTCTCTGTAAAAAATCAATAAAATATATTTTTTAAAATACATATTTTAAAAAATGAAATTGTGGTGATGTTCTGTGAAAGAAGCAATCAAGGAGCTGAGGTGGTGATAATGGGGAGGCGCCACCTCATGTGGGCAGTGAGAGCGGTTCTGAAGAGGTGACATCAAGAGCTGGGAGCAGCTGGAGAGGAGAGTCATGGGCAGAGAGAATGGCTTATGCAAAGCCCAAAGCAGGAAAGAGGTCAGAACCTTCTGGAATAGAAGGAAGAGAGGTAGGGGCCAGCAGGGACAGGTAGGAGATGAGTTTGGAGAGACAGTGACCAGATGACACAGGCTCCTGTAGGGCACGGTAGGACTTGGGTTTAAGCTGAGTGACACACCTGCTGCTGCATTGAGAGGAGAGTGGATGGAGCAAGTGCTCCAGGGGTGAGGCTGGTGGGTGTGTCTCCTGACACTGGCTGTGCCACCTCAGGCGCGGTGCTTAACCTTTCTGGGCTGCACTGTTGCCCACACATGGGGGTAACGGGAGGCAGATTTTGTTCACTCTCAGGAGAAACTCTAACTAGATGGAACAGGCAATCTTAAGAGGTAGTGAGCTCCCCATCATTGCAAACATTTGAACCGAGGCTGGCTCCACCATGAAAGCACTTGGGCGCCAGAGGATTGGGTAGAGTGGCCTTTCTGGTTGCTGACCCTGACCTTCTGTGGACCACAATTCTGGTCTCATTTTTGTCCTTGTCTTGCTGGGTGACCTCAGGCTGGTTACTTCCCCTCTCTGAGCCTCAGTTTCCAAATGATGACAGAAATAGGCTGATGATCACTATAGATTCCCCACCAGCAAATTCTCTAATTTGTCTATTCTCAGTCTTCACCTTACCCCCCACTCACAAAGGCCATCGTCTTGGCAGCTGGAGACTCCATGAGAGCCTGGTCTTAGTCTTGGCAGAAAGTCCTCCCAAAGCCACACATGTCAATCCCAGCATCCTGGGTGGACTTTGGGTTGGAAGTCTCTCTGCTCATCCCGGACAGGGGTTGTTATTTTCTTTGGCGTCTCCTCAGATGGCCCCAGAAACAGGACTTGCTTCCATGGGCAGCCTCCCATTCTGTGGCTACCAATATAAGGGCCACCACCACCCAGAAGAATCCCAGGAGACCGTGCAGGAGAACAAGGATTCGCGATCATCCTCCTCCAAACCCGTGAGTGGTGGGCTTCCTCTGACCACACCCCACACAATGGTCTTCAGAAGGCTTTGGGGGCTAGAGACAGAGGACTAAGACAGCTTGGATTCGCTAATATGTTGAATATAGAAAATTAAGAGATAGATAGATAGATAGATAGATAGATAGATAGATAGAGTGTCAAACTGATGGGCAATGCAGGGTCATGAGATAGCGCCCATTTATTTGTTCATACTTTTATTCGGCAAAGAGTTATTCGTTGAACGGTCCTGACTACAGGGACTTTATGGGGGCTGAGGATTTGACAGGGAAATGTCACCATTCCTCGTCTAAAGAGTTCACAGGCTGGTGATAGAGGCAGACAGGTCATCAGGTAATTGGCACCCAGGACTCTGATCAGAGAACGAATGCAGAAGAAACGGTGGGGTGAAGCTCCCTAACCTAGACTCTGGGGAGGGGCCTACAGCAGGCTCCCTAGAGGACACGATGTCTTACTGAAGCCAGAGAGACAATAGGTTAAAAATGCAAAGAAGAGGACAGATGTTCCAGGCAAAGAAGCCAGCATATGGCAGAAACCCTTTTGTAAAGATCATGAATTTGTAGTCAAGTGTGACTTCTCAAATTGCAGCTGGTCCACTCACTGGCTGTGTGTTTCTGGGCAAGTTGCTCTAGCTTTCTGAGCTGGGCTGCCCATCTGTAAAACAGGAGACAGCCACCTCTATCTTAAAGGAATGTTAAGTGAAAGAGGGGGGCTGCTCATTGAAAACTCCTTTTCCCTCTGGGTAATTCTCACTCCTGTTTCTCCTATGAATGTCCAGGTGTCAGCACAAGATGTTTCAGCTTTGGAAACTTGTTCTCTTGTGTGGCCTGATCTCTGGGACCTCAGCAGGTATTATTCACTCACTTGGCAAAGGCGTGGGTAACATTGTAGACGGCCTGAGACCTGCTATTGATAATAGACTTAGGGACATTAAATGTGAGTCAGTAAGGGTGATGATAGGCGGCACCCAGAACCTGTTTCCTAAACATTATGCTGCATTTCCAGGGGCTGCCACCAGGGGCTGCCCTTTAGGGATGGTTTACTAGGAAAGGTGGTTAGTCACTTCCTGGCTCATTTACTAACTTACTTACTTACTTACTTACTTATTTATTAAAATTTTTATTGATTTCAGAGAGGAAGGAAGAGGGAGAGAGAGATAGAAACATCAATGATGAGAGAGAATCATTGATTGGCTGCCTCCTGCATGCATCCTACAGGGAATTGAGCCCACAACCCAGGCATGTGTCCCAACCTGGAATGGAACTGTGACCTCCTGGTTCATAGGTCGATACTCAACCACTGAACCACTCTGGCCAGGCCATTAATTTTTTTCTATAAACAAGCAATGCTTAAATGAATATCCTTGTACATATTATATCATGTTTCTAGTCTATACATAGCATAAGTTCCTAAAAGCGAGATTTCAAAAGTTCAAAGGATATTTCACTCTATTCCCTTGATGGCCCTGGTATGGACAACTTAAATGTTTTGCCAGACTCATAAGATGAAAGACTCTAACGCCTTTCACTTTAAAGTTCTCTAATTATAAAAGAATCCACTCATTTTTTTCATATTTTAATCTTTTTATATATTTTAACTTAAGTATTTTGTTCATATCCTTAGCATATTAGTCTGTTGGGTTGTTTACTTTTCTTATTGATTTGTATTAACTCCACCTACCATAGGTAGCTATATGCCTATTTTTATAGTTAATTGAATCTCCTTTTAATTCTGATTTCTCAAAAGAACTTGGCTTTCTTTTTATTTTCTGGAAAGTTAACAGCACATTGACAAACATTTTTATAGGAGTTAGTCACTTCTGTAAATGACTGCCTTTCAAATACTGTCAGGCAATTTTCAAAGATATGGAAGGGACCCCATCTTTAATTTCACTGCTGAGAAAACTAAGCTCAGAAACAGAAGTGTCTGAGTTAAGGTCACCTAAGACCAGACATAGTTTTATTTATTTATTTTATTTCTTGATTGGGGTTATACAGGTTTCAGGTGCACAATTCCACAACACATCATCTGTACACTGTACTGTGTATTCACCACCCCAAGTTCAGTCTCCTTAGCTCCATAGTTTTATTTATGTTGGCATTTTTTGTTTGCATCATTGTAACCAGGTAGATACTGTCCATTGCATAGCCAAGTTGAAGTACTATGATTACATACCTCCTCCAGTACATTCTTTTGTTTTTCCTTGAGTTAGTAATTGCCTTGCTGTTTTTCACTTGAAATATTTTGCACACATATCCTTAATTCTTCTCATATACTGCATTCTACATCTGCCATGTCATTTATTCTATTAATCCCTCTTTTCACTAGGGACCTCCTATTAAGACACTTTGTCATCCTGCTCCTGTGTGAATTATTGCTCTCTGGGCCTGCTGCAAAGCTCTCATCCTGGGATTCCAATTTGTCACTTTTATAGGTTGAAGTCATATTTTTTCCTTAATTCTAGATTTTCCATATCTTTGTTTATTGACCTACTTTTTCAAACTTATGTAGACATCTCATTTAGAGCAATAGACACCCCCCACCCCCGCCCATCACTACTAGAAGCAGGTGTATAATCCTTATCAATTGCCTGGTCAATTGCTTGGTTGGTTTGTTGATTAAAAATGAGTATATATTAGTATGAAGACAGCATGGAAGGAAGAGGGGCTCTGTAGCTGTATGTCTTCAGGCATGTTTCTTAAACTTTTCATTCTTATTTCCTCATCTGTAAAATCCAGATACTGTCGATATCTACCTCATTGAGTTGTTATGAAGATTAAAGGAAATAACACAGGCAGTCTTTTCTAGTACCTGGTGCATAGTAGCAGCTTCATAAGTGGTACATAACACTAAATAGCAATTGTTTTTGCCAGGTATTCTTCAGAACCTGAAGGAGGACTTGAACCTGCTTCGGGATACCAATCGGTGGCAAGCCATCCAGGACAAGTTCTACCAAACTAAAGTTGTGTTGAATGATGCCCTTTCTAAAACAATTGAGAGCATTGCTTTGGGGTGAGTTGGTGCTTCCTGGTGGAGATCGTTGCTGAAAAAAAAAAAGGGAGGGGAAAATGCATGTCTTTTGGGGAGGGGTGTAAATTTCATGTTAAAGGCAGAAAGGCAACACAACTTGTTCTTCCCACAGAGCCCACGTGGTCTGAGGCCAGGCCCACCAGAGCCTGAGTAAATTAGAGGCAGGGCCACATGACCAATCTGAGCATCACATGAGTTTCAGCTTCCACATCCTGTAATTTCAGGGTCAGGGGGAAGGTTCTCTTCACTCTCACCTCCACCTGTTTGCTGGTGCCTGGATTCCCTTTTCCAGGGAATGAGACTCTCCTCTCTAAATACAGCTGAGAATAAACTTTCAAATCCCCTCAGGAGAGAGGATACTGAAATCCATGCCCGCTGGCTCCACACAAAGAATTTTGGAGTCAAAGAGTTGTGAGTTCAAATTCTGGCTCAGGCAATTGCTCTTCCTTGGTATCTTGGGGGAATCACAGCTGCTGGTCCTCAGTGTGCCACGCCATAGAATGGAGACAATCAACCTCTGAGGAGGGCTATGGGAAAGACCAAAATAGGCAAGGCTGATGAGGCCCAAATGCTCAGCATCATGCTGCAGAGAGAAGAGCTCAGCAAATGGCTGTCATGAGGAATGACAAGGGTGAATTCTGGTTGTCGCACAGGTTGAAAATCAGTAATGTCCACATCTTGAATTTCAAAGCCGAACCAACTCCTGATGGCCAAGGCGTTCAACTGAGGTTCCCCACATCTGCTGATGTCTCCTTGACCCTGTGAGTATGCATTAGAAGCTGGGAATTGAGGCGGGGGGTGGGGGGCAGTGCAGCACAGCCAATGGTCCTCCAAGCTAGAACCAGGCACTTTTCCACACCACTTAGTGGCCTTGGGCCTCGGTTTCCCCATCTGTAAATAAGGGAGCTTTTCTAGCTCTAAAATCCTAACCTTTAAAAAGTTCTAATAAACTTTGGCCATAACCAAGTCTCTCTTAAAAGAATTCTCCATTAAATATATTTCTGGAATTATAACATTTATCTAATAGTAAAATTTGCAAAAATAAATAGGTCAAACATTAACAAGTCTTTGGCAAAATTTTCTCTAGCATTATTTTGTCTCTCAAGATTCTCTTTAAATAGCAGTGACCATTACAGATAAATGCATATAATAGTGTATAGCTTGTAATAAAGGGCATATGTGAAAAATGAAATTTTATTTTTTTAATTTATTTTTTATTGAACTTATTGGGGTTACATTGGCCAATAAAATTATATAGGTTTCAAGTATACAATTCTACAATACATCATCTGCACATTGCATGGTACGCTCACCATCCAAAGTCTAGTCTCCTTCCATCACCATTTATCCCCTCTTTACTCTCTTCTGCCTCCCCGAAGCCCCTTTCCCTCTGATAACAGATAACAGATACTGTTATCTGTTTCCATGAGTTTTGGGTGTTGTTTTTTTTTGCTTAAC
>NW_005872858.1:30470-39412 GCF_000147115.1 Myotis lucifugus | reverse complement strand
TTAGAAGTTTGTGAATTTCTGAATTCTGACTCACACCTAGCCCTGGGGTTTTGGCTTAGGGATCAGGGGCCCGTATTCCTTTTTATGGTGACCTCGTGCTTCTGGCAAGCATTCGAGTCTAAAGTGAGTTAATTTAGATAAACACACACACACACACACACACACACACACACAAGTGAATACTAATGAGAGGCGTGCCCAAATCTGGCTTGCAGCGCCGAGTGGTTCAGAAGTTGCGGGCGTTGAGGGGAACCTGGCCTGGGGGGTATTTTCCATCCCTTTAATGACCCCGCAGCCGACTTTTCTGGGACTTTTCTGGTTCTTTCCTTTACCCTCTGCCGCGGTCACCACGCCACCCTTCCCGCCTCCAGACCTGGCTCATGTCTGCCTGATGGTTCGTTAGTGAACGACCCTGTCTTACCCATAAAACCCTGTGTGGCGCCAAAAGCTCAGTCCACATTCCCGACACTTTCAGAGACCAACCTGGAGGCCGCCAAGGACGCTTGCAGGAAGAACAAAGATCTTCCCTGGAGAGGGAGGGGGCGGGGGGGGGGGAGGGCAGGAACCCGGCCCTCAGAGCGCGGTCCTGGGAGGGCTGGGTGAAGGCCGGGCTTCGAGGCCACACTCACCAGACTGCTTGTTTGGGAAGAACATCTTCCTGCCTAAGTGGTTCTTAGAACAGCAAACGGCATTCGCTCCCTCAAACGAGGGGGCTTAGACCTGAACCCGAGTACAGCCAGGAGCGGCGAGGCGGCCACGGTGCTGTAAAGAAATGATGTTATTATGTCCAAGGGATGCCATTAAAACTCTGTTACAAACCCAGCGTGCCGGAGAATGGCCCGGGAAGGAACTATCAGCCACCCCGCTATTTGATCTCTTTTATGATGCAGTGAGTCACCCAGCACCATGCTCGAGAAGGTGAATAATGAAAACCGCAAGCCTGTTGATTTAGAAACAGGCCCAGAATTCCCTGTTCTTTAACCTCAGATGCCCTCGACGGTGTGACTTGCCCTAAATCAAACAGGACATCAGATGCCAGTGGGCCTCTCCCTCCTCCCGAGAGGCAATTGAAGAGGTGATGGGCGTAGAGGGGGCATAAAATCCCGTTCAGGATGATGGATAGCGGGGGGAAGGGTCAGTGGCCGGGGCTGAGAGACACGCCTTTGTTTCTACGCGCCCCTTGTCTGCAGGGCTTGAGGCTCCAAAGCTGCCTTTGTCCAAGCCCCTGGCTTCTCAGGGACCCGGGAAAGGGAGTTCAAGTGGTCGTATGCTCTGTCCCAGCAGCCACAGCCTCGCCTCCCCTCTTCCCTCCTATAAAGAGGACCAATCAGGTCCCATCAGAACATGACCCATCACTGAGCAATCTCGGGACAGTTACTGGAGGGCCCTGAGCCTCAGTTTCCACGTCTGTAAAATGACAGCCCTGGTCGCGTGCTCACTCCACGCCCAGCACGATGATCACGTGTCTTCTCGGCGCCACGTGCCGGCTTATTTCATCCCTCACAGCTTGATCGCTTGATCACGACCTGGCCATGTGGCAGACGCTCTTCTAAGAACTTTCCCTCAGAACTTTCCCTCTGCTGAGTCCTCACGGTACCTTTATGAGGTCGTGCTAAGACCGGGCCTGCAGGAGCAGAGCTGGAGAGCGACTGGATGCAAGTTGTTCATTGGGGAGATCTCAGGAGGCTGAGGAAGGAAGGGAGGGAGGGAGGGAGACTGGAAAGGAAGAGCTAGTCAAACCACAGCCTCGCCCCCTAGCAGCATCCCTACTGTGGACGACTGGGGTGCAGTCGCCATGGAGACCTCTGGGAAGAGTGCATGGGCCGCACCCAGGTGTCTCGCAAGAGGGGGAGGGAGAGGGTAGTTAGGCGTCAACTCTAGTCGATTGCGGTGGAAGAGTCTTAACTCCTGGCCCCCAACCTGCCCCACGTGCCAGCCCAGGGTCCTGGCGACACAAGCCCCTCCAGCAAAGAATGACACGCGCTTCTGTTTGGAAGCCGTTGGGTTGGCTTGCGTGGAAATGGTGTAGAGAGGGTGTGGGTGTGTCCCCGCCGTGGCCACCACTGGTCCACGCTGGGGATTTGAAGACGGAGCCACGGAGGCTTGAAAGTCTTCCCAGCGGCTCCCCAGTGACGAGTGGGGGAGCCAGGATCCACATCCAGTCCACGCGGAAGCTCGGGGCTCCACGTCAGAGCCCTCACGGGCGGAATCGCTCCCATTTCACAGATGAAGAAGCTGAGGTTAAGGGGGCGGAGTGACTTTGGCAGGTTAGCCGGAGCCAGGATTGAAACGTGGCGCTCACTGACTTCAAAGCCAGGGTCGGCCTTGGCACACTGCGTTCCTGGGGCCTGCCGAGGGGTCCCTGGGTGATCCTGCGTCAGAACAGTGTCCCCGTGTTCTGAACCAGAGGCTCAGGCTACAGGGCCCTCCCTGGGCCTCAGTTTCCCCATCTGTGAAAAGGGAACCATTGCAATTCGTACCTTCGAGTAGACACTTCCTAGTACTTGGTCCTTAGGGTGACCCTGCCAAGCACTTTCTACACATCCCGTGGGTCACTCCTGTTACTGTTTCGTCACTGGAGCTGCTAAGTTCTACTTCTCGCCCAGAAAGGCTCAGGTCCCGCGGTAAAGATGGGTGCAGGAGAGGTGAGTCGGGGTCCCTCCCCACACATACCAGCTGCAGCGCTGCCGTGACCTTCAGAGGGAGGCGGACGCGTGACTTGCTGTACGTGCAGCGGGAGGGAGCAGGGAGCGCCCGGAGGCCGCTGGGCAGCTGGCTGAGATCACGCTGGGGCTGCCTGTTTACTCGCTGCAGATAGCATCGCCAGCGGACCGTGGGAAGGACGGAAGGATGCTCGGGGTCAGCCTTCACCTTGATGGTTGTTTAAATATCGATTGTAACGCATCTGCGACCGACAGGCTCGGGTGAGGCGCTCGGGGTGTGTTTGAGGGCCGCCCATCTGGCCCCTGGAAACTTCATTCTAGAGTCTTCAATCCTCTCAACCATCCTCTTTCCAGCTGAGAAAGTATTAAGCAGCTCCTCGTAAGTAACTGTAATATTGGGGAAAACCCTGAGATACCAGCCTTCTCCATCGTAATGAAACTGCCCAGGGAACAGTCATGCCGGATTGAGATCCTCACAGGCCAGAAAGGGCGGCGGTGCTCACTGGATTTCAGGAAGGAAGGGCTCTGTGGACAGAGACGTTAGGCAGAGAACTTGTTTTAAAAAAATGCAAGAGTTTTCTAAACGGCAGGACTTCCCGGAGCCTGTTATAGGCTCGTGTGCGTGTTGCGAATTTCCCCCCTGAGGAGGATTTCATAGGCCATGTTTTGCAAACTCTTTTGGAACCCGGACTTTAATTTATGGAGTGAGTGTACGGTGAGATTGGCTTCCTGGGGAACATTGGTCAAGGCCACCCCATGAAGTAAGGGAGGCACAGCATTTAGAAGAATGCACACGCACGTAGCATGTGCTGGGGGAGAGCAAGTGTTGCTCTCGTTACTATAGAGTGGGCTGACCTTCAGTCCCCTCCAAGGCCACAAATGTATGACTCTAGTTACAGTGTCATCGCAAAAAAGTGATGCGGGCTTTCTGGCTTGGAAGAAGTGAAAAAAACAACAAACCCCAAACAAACAAAACTGAAATTGTCCAGCCAGCGTGGCTCAGTGGTTGATTATTGACTTATGAACCAGGAGGTCATGGTTCGATTCCCAGTCAGGGCACATGCCTGGTTGCGGGCTCAATCCCCAGTGTGGGGTGTGCGGGAGGCAGCCGATTGATGATTCTCTCATCATTGATGTTGCTCTCTCTCTCCTCCCTTCCTCTCTGAAATCAATAAAAATATATTTTAAAAAACCCCACCAATCTGAAATCAAATAATAAGGCAAGTCCAATCTCCAAGGAAAAGCGCAAGGCACCCATTCTGGAGGAAATGTGGTGTCTTGGAAAGGTGCGATCCGTGGTGGCATGTGGGTGGGACATGCAGTGGCTATGAGCACACGGGAACCCCTCACTGCCTGGGGCCCTGGGCCTCTTAACTATCAAACTGAAACATAGATTAGCAACCTTGACGTTGCCTGGGAGGTCTTTTTGTTAGCGAGAGTTAGGTCCTTTCCCACCTACTCACCACTTCCAGCTTTTGTTTGGCGACCTGGTAAAGTGCCTGCTTGCGTAGCCCCATGTGCCTAAACATTTGGGGCTCCAGGTCGAAGGCAGCTCCTGTGTCAGGGAGAGAGCGGGCGCTGGTTCCCATGTGCATCTCCAGTTCAGGCTCTGCACCGACAGAACCCTGCACCCTGGCAAAGCAGCTTTCCTGCTTTCAGCCCCGCGTCCCCCGTCACTTCCCCGACCCCCTGCGCTTTCTCTCTTCTCTTCTTTTTCATAATAGAACAGCCACGTAATCAGACCCTGGAATGTGCCTTGGCCCGAGGAATAAGCTCAGGCAGCTTGGTTTATTAGCTGTTTCCATGGGAGAGAACTCTTGGGGCCAAACAGATATTTACAAATATTAAAAGCACGATGCTAATCCCCAGCAGTGTCAGGGGGCCCGTCTGGAGATGAAGAGCTGCTCAGAGAAGCTGTGCTGATCTTCCTACCCCCTCTCTTCCTCTGGCCCCTCATCCTTCCTGCTCTCGGCCAATCTCTAACGAGAAGGCCTCCAGCAGAAATTCTTCACTACCTTTGGGAGTTCAGGACCTGAGGGTTTGAGATTTACTACTTTGGGGAACCAGACTGGAAATGGGGTTTTGAGAGTTGAGTGTTCTGAAATATTCAGTGGAATAACCAGCTCAGAGCCTTGCGAGCAGATGCAAGTATCTTATAAGGGGTGCTTCTACCAGCCGGGGGCAAACTACGGCCTGCGGGCCAGATCCGGCCCGTTTGAAATGAATAAAACTTAAAAAAAAAAAAAAAGACCGTACCCTTTTATGTAATGATGTTTACTTTGAATTTATATTAGTTCACACAAACACTCCATCCATGCTTTTGTTCCGGCCCTCCGGTCCAGTTTAAGAACCCATTGTGGCCCTCGAGTCAAAAAGTTTGCCCACCCCTGTTCTAGCCTCACAGCTCCTCAGAGTGGTCGGAGGACCGAGTTCAGAGTTACACTGGCCTCTTCCAAGTATTTTCATTCAACAGAGGTGCATTGAACCCCCGCACATAGAGGCAGCGAGCGTGTTCAGCGTTGGAGTTAACAGGTTAATCTGTCCGGGCCTGGACGGAAAGCAGACATCGTCAAAGGTCCTTCAAGCAGAGGGAGTTTAATGCCGGGAACTGAATTCATAGGGAATGCGGAGCCGAGGAGGCAAGCAGGGGGAAGGGAGGCAACTCAGACATGACCAGTAGCAGGAATCACTGTTACCCCTGGGAAAGGGACAAAGGGAGGAGCTTATATTACTAGAGCCCAGGTGCCAGGACCTCCAAGCGGAACCAGAGTCATAGCGTAGCTGTAGCTGCCCTCAAAGCCTGGTGGGTGGAGTGAGGAATATCTCGGCTGCTTCCTTTTCCCTCCCTTCAGTCTTCCACCAGTGCCTCCCATTGGCTGAGCCTGACAGGGAAGCAGGAAGGCAAAGGAGCTTGGGAAATGTAGTTCCCTGTGCTTTGGAACAGGCACATGGCTGGCACAAATGGTGAAAGAGACCCGCACAGTCCTGCTGTCTTGGAAAGATGGGGGCACTGATTATTGCCTGGCCCTACCCATACCCTTGACACTCATCTCCCAAATCAAAACAGGTGAGAGATCCCGGTCTTTCAATATTTTTTCCTTCATTTGAAAATTTGGGAACGTTCTAAGGCAGTGGTTCTCAACCTGTGGGTCGCGACCCCTCTGGCGGTGGAACGACCCTTTCACAGGGGTCGCCTAAGACCATCCTGCATATCAGATATTTACATTACGATTCATAACAGTAGCAACATGACAGTTATGAAGTAGCAACGAAAATAATTTTATGGTTGGGTCACAACATGAGGAACTGTATTTAAAGGGCCAGAAGGTTGAGAACCACAGCAAGGAAGGCAATGCACATAGTGGATGAGCAAAGACTGGGATGAACGAGTCCCTACTGGCATCACTTTAGCTTCAGGTCCCCAAACTGCACTGAGCAATGGGGCTTCCAGCCCTGAAACAACTTTCCCTTTAATAGAAGACCCAGCACTTGCGGATGCTGGGCATACTGTGCGATGTTTTCCACACACGGTCTGGTTAAGCCTTATGTCATTAAACTCACATTAATCCCACGAGGTGTCCGCTCTTATTATGTCCAATTTATAGACATAATAATTAGAAATCCAGCATTTGGATATGTTATCACCTATTATGTTCACTTATTACATTACCAGGAAGTGGGCGAGCCAGATTTGGAGGAAGTTAAACTGCTTTCAGAACCCATGTTTTCAGCCACTCCTTGATACTGCCTCCAATTATTGGTCTTGCACATGGGAGTTGCATGATGAAAGTCTATTTAATTGTGTGGCAGATGAGAGGAAAATGGCACTATGTCAGGTAGGGTTTAGTTCAGTGCTAGAGGAGTAACCCCAAATAACTGCAGCTTAAATGACGTGGGTCCTTATTCCTCTTACATAGAAGAGATCATGCTGGCTGGTGTGGCCATTCTGAACCTTGGAGTTTGTGTGTGTGTGTGTGTGTGTGTGTGTGTGTGTGTGTTTGTTTGTTTTTAATTAAAATGATTTATTTTAGTGACACTTTTTTCACTTTTGTTTTTTATTTTTTGTGGTGTCTACAAACATTTTGTACTTTTTTCATGCAATAAACATTAATATCTCAAGAAAAACGATTTTAAATATGTTACATGCAATAAACACAAATTACTCAAGAAAAAGGATCTTAAATATAATAATATTACATGCAGTAAACATTAATATTTCAAGAAAAAAAGGATTTGAAGTATAATTATATTACCAAAACTGTACTAACATAGTATGATATCACAAAAGTTGTAGGAAATATTAAAAATCTGCAAATAACAGGATTACTTCTATTATATTCTAAATTTGTTTTTCCTTTGGCTCTATTTTTGTTCATTAGTTTATGTTGTTCATTATATTCCACAAATGAGTGAGATCATGTGATATTTATCTTTCTCCAACTGGCTTATTTCACTTAGCATAATGCTCTCTAGGTCCATCCATGCTGTTGCAAATGGTAAAAGTTTCTTCTTTTTTACAGCAGCGTAGTATTCCATTGTGTAGATGTACCACAGTTTTCTAATCCACTCAGATGGGCACTTAGGCTATTTCCAAATCTTAGCTATTGTAAATTGTGCTGCTGTGAACATAGGGGTGCATATATCCTTTCTGATTGGTGTTTCTGATTTCTTGAGATATATTCCTAGAAGTGGGATTATTGGGTCAAATGAGAGTTCCATTTTAAATGAACCTTGGAGTTTTTTAGCAGCTTAGGTTTTTTTCTATCTTTTTTCTTTATCATCCTTCGTATGCTTTCTTTGCCGACACTTGTCTAGGTATTTTACCATCAAGTCTAGCTGGTGGTAAAAGGAAAATGAAGGCTGGAAATAAATTCTCCTTCATTCTAAGGGCAAGACTGAGCTATTACACACATTTTTATCTGCCCCATTGGCCAGAAAATAATCACATATTCCCACCTAGCTGCAAGGGAGGCTGGAAGTAGGCATCCTAACTGTAATCCAATTATTCTATCAATACAGTATAATATCACTGATATTGAGTGATAATTATCTGATTCTTCTTAAGGAAGCTTTCCCATGTTTTATCTCAGCTAACACGTAAATCTTCAATTTGGGCTAATTTTATTTTCAGTTTATACATGAGACAACTGGGGACAAGAGAGGCAAAATGATTTGCGCCAGGTCACCAAATGAGTCAATTATGTGAGGAATGAGGTTTGAAGGGGAATTAATTTTATAAATTCACTTATGAATTTTTATACTATAAATTAGTTTTTGTTTCCAGATATAACTTCACTGCTGTGTTAGAACTGGAAGACAAATTCTTATGCAATGGAGACCCTGTGCCTATAAACACCCTTTGTATCATGTGCGAGCTGCTCAGCTACAGTCATGGCCATTAGAGATTGGGGTAGTTCTGAGAAATACATTGTTGGGTGATTTTGTTATGTGAACATTATAGGTTGCACCTACACAATCTAGATGGTATAGCTACTACACATCTAGGCTACACGGCATCCCACCACTGAAAATGTGATCCATCATCGACAAAAATGTCTATGAGGTGCATGACTATGTTAGGAATTATTACTGAGAATATTACCAAACCCATTTTTTGACATTTGCACAATTCTAGCAAGTCTGAACTAAGTCATTGTGGACGGAAACTCACTCAGTCCAGTTCAAGCCCAGAGGATGAACGGGAACATCAGATGATATCCTGGGAACCAGGACAGAACCATAATTTAGGAGATTCCATTCATTGGGAATTCATGGTCTACACCCATGTGGAGAAGAGTTGTGTAGACAAGCAAACATTGTCATGACATGAAGACAGTGACCCAAAAACTCATCTCTTAGACACACATTCCCTCCCCCAGACATCTCGCCCCACCCACTTGCCTAAAGCATAACCGCCCACCAGTGCGTGAACACCACTGTGGAACAAGCCCCCTCAGGGTGCCAGATGCTTTAGGTGTCTGACCACTGTAGGCAAACACCATGCAAAGAGATTGCCACGTGGAATTGCAAATTGTGCAAAAGATGCAGGATTTCATGCTGTGGACGGGAAGCCTGCCGGAGAGCGGCTCTCATGGCGAGCAAAGCATTTGATGGATGAGAGCACGGTCACAGCAGGCCAGTTGACACGTCAGGTGCTTCAAAGGGAATGATTTGTGTATCAAAGGATTAAGAGGGGCCCCGAGGAGCACTGATGAAGCCCTCCAGTGTTTCTGGGGAAAAATACCCTCTCTGTGATCCTGCTGCAATTGTCAAATGTGA
>NW_005872858.1:26904-30370 GCF_000147115.1 Myotis lucifugus | reverse complement strand
TGTCATGTCACGGTCCCCCAGTACCTACCTATCTGCCTATCTATCGATAGAGATCGTCTCCAAGGACTTGCCAAAACTTGATCGAAGCTTTGTTCATGCGAAGACGGAGACCCTGGTTGACATGCGCGCTGGACGGCTGTGAGACAGGCGAAGAGCTTGCTTTTATGATTTTCAGTTAGAAGAGTTTCCAACCCCTGGGGTTCCTTGACTGTTTTATTAGGTTGTGAGGTTGATTGAACATTTCTCCTTCCGAGGTGGAGATGCAGATCTGGACTTGCCTGTTGGACTTTCTTAAATTTATTTTTATTATTATTATTTTTTAAATCCTCACCGGAGGATATTTTTCCATTGATTTTTAGGGAGAGTGGAAGAGAGAGGGAAAGACAGAGAGAAACATCGGTGTGAGAGAAACACATGGATAGCTTGTCTCCTGCATGCGCCCTGACCAGGGCCTGGGCTGGGGAGGAGCCTGCAACCCAGGTACATGCCCTTGACCGGAATCGAACCGGGACCCTTCGGTCTTCAGGCTGACACTCCACCCACTGAGCCAAACTGGCTAGGGAGCCTGTTGGACTTTTAGCTTCAGCTGGAAGGTTTTGCTGTGCAAGGGAGGCTGTGATGGGAGACCATCAATTCTTGGCAGCCTTTGTGGGCACCAGAGTTATAAAGATGATGCTGATGATGATTAAAAAAACAACAATAACAACAAACATTAACTGGGCTTTCAGCATGTTCCAGGCACTATGCCAAACACCGTGCGTGAGTTACGTCCTTCAGTCCTCAGATGACCCTGCAAGCTCACTGCTGTTTTATTCCCATTTAACAGTTGAAGGTATGAAGGTTTAGCAAAGTCAAATATTTTGCCATAAGGTTCAACATTGATTCCTTTGGGAGACGAAGTCCCTTTTTGTAAATTTGTGGTAAGAACGTTTAGCACGACGCAGAACGCATTTTGAAGTGTACAGCACGGTATTGTCCACTCCAGGCGTAATATTGTGCAAATGAGCTCTAGAGACATAGTCTTCTTACAGAACGGAAACTTTATCCACATCGAGCGGTAATTCCTCCCGCCCCTGGCAACCACCATTCGACTCTCTGCTTCCGTGATTTTGGCTACTTTAGATTCCTCTTGTACGTGGAATCAGACTTTGTCCTTCTGGGACTGTTCTCTCACTTAGGATAATGTCCGCCAGGCCCAGCCATGCTGCCACCGATGCAGGATTTTCCTCTTCCTTGTTTAAGGCTGAGTGATAGTCCGGCCTCTGTACGTGCCACAGTTTCTTTATGCTAAATCCCCTCGCGGTTCTTGCAAGTTGATCAAACAGAAAGAAATGGAGAGACATTGCCGCTTGGATTTGCGATCCGAATCAATCCGTATTCACATCCTAGCTTGTTACTTCCAGCTACAAACCTTGGGCAAGTGACGTAACTTATATCCCATAATCACCATTACACTTTTGTGTTGAGGACATTTAAGATCTACACTCTTAGTAATTTTCAAGTGTATAGTACAATGCTATTAACTACTAGAGGCCTGATGCATGAAATTCGTGCAAGAGTAGGCCTTCCTTCCCCCGGCTGTCTGCACCGGCTTCCCTCTGGTACCCAGGACCCGGGCTTCCCTCGCAGCCCCGGCTTTGTCTGGAAGGTCATCCGGAAGGACGTCTGGTCTAATTAGCATATTACGCTTTTATTATTATAGATTGTCACCATGCTGTACATTGCATTCCTAGAACTTATTCAGCGGATGACTGGAAATCTGTGTGCTTGGTCAGAATAATTTTGATGTTCTTTTTCTCACAGTCTCATAACCAAATCCAGCCAACTCTCCCATCTCTCACCACCTCTCCCAAGTTTTGCTCCCAATAGTAACACACACATATGTACTGCACTTTGCAAAAGACAGAGGATTTTAAAATTATCCTCCCACCTCAGACCCATAATGGTGGAATTAATCCTATTTGCATGTATGGAAAGTGAGGCTCAGAGAGGTTAAAGGACTGGCCTCAGGTTGCACAGCTAGGAAACATTCTCCCTCACGGCACTCGTATTACTCCTGACCCGAAACTACGCGTCCAGCCTGGCCTCACCGTCGGCTCATCGTGAGCCTGCCGATGCCTGACAGCCGCGTTGGTGGAGGAACCACTGGTTTTTCCTGCCAATTTCCCTGTCAGTTTAGAACTTAGCAATGCGCGTCCAGTGGGCACTACGTGGGTTTTCTCTGGGAGGGCACCCTCAGGTCCCTTAGATACCGGCTGCCAGGGAAGCCAGCCCCATCTCTGCACACAACAGTCCGACTGCTGACGGTTTCCTTATGTATCACCCAGGCAGGCAAATGCAGTTACCCAGTGACATCCGTGCCCAAACCTGAACTTATTTGCAGTAACTACACCTGCTTCTCCAGTAAGGAGCTCCTGCGTAATTGAGTGGATGGGGCAGGAATTAGATCTGGACCCATGATCTATACAGCCTGCCCGGGGCTTAGTCTATGTCAATTACTCCCGCTGATCGCTGTTCCGAACCACATGGCTCTGGGAAGGCCAGCAGACGGGCAGCGGTGGATACGCTCCGAGAGGGCCATCGGAATGGCGTGCCTGTCAGCCCTAAAGCTAGAGCAGCTCGCGTGGGCTGGGCTGTTTCGCTCGTAAACTCCAAGTGCCCCCCTCTCCTGTCCTCACATCCTGAGCCGCCTCTTCTCCCGCCGGTGTCCGCCCTGTGCCGAGGTAGCTTGCTTTGTCCGTCTCTCTGACTGGAGTGTCCGGGACACAGCATCGTGTCTTGTTTCTTTCTGGATCACGGGCGTGGTGCTCATGCTTGGCATATGGCGGACACACAGATTCTGAAACTTAAACTGGAAGTAATGGAGAAGGAAGGGGCAGAAGGCGCTCACCCTTCCTCCAATGCCATGCCCGCCCTCCCTCGCCGCTGGCTCGCCTCCTCTTTCTGACTAGCGCCAGCCTAGGATGCAACCTCGTTGGTCATAAATAATGAACTTGGCCTGCCAGCCCCGAGAGGGGTTGTGACTGGCTCTGAGAAATCCTGAGATGACAATAAAAAGCCCCACCTAGAATAGTTTTCTTTAACTCACAGTTATTTTGACCACGGGAGTATTTATTTCATGTCACCCCCTTTAACAGAGTCCCGCTGAAAGGATTAGCTCACACTCCTCCGTGTTATGGTGGAGGGTGTGTGAGGGGGTGGGGCTGGGCTCCTGGAGATCTTTATTGTCTCTTAGTAAGAATGTGGTTTCCACTCGCCCCTGGGTTCTTTCATCCAAGTGCTCTCACCCTCTCTCCCCATTGGCCAGTGTTTTGGTTGCAAGTGACAGAAACACAATTCGGGGGTGGGGGCGGGGGCGGAGAACAAAAAGTAATTTATTGGCTCATCTCACAGCGAGGTTCAGAGATGGATCTGGTTTCAGGACTATAAAGACTTGAACAGTTCCTCTCCCTCCCTCCCTCCCGCC
>NW_005872858.1:23596-26735 GCF_000147115.1 Myotis lucifugus | reverse complement strand
AAATAGTCATTTGGGCTAAGCCTTGGGGGGGGGGCGGTTAGCTCGCCCATAGCATTTCTTCTGGGGACCTGGAATGAATCACTGTTGTTTGCAGCGGAGGCTTAACCATCTCATAGAGTTAAGCTCCATTTGGAGAAGAACAAACGTGTGTCGCCTGGGTGGCTGAGGACATCCTCGTACTCCAGGGACTCATTTTACCAGGCTCCCGGGTTCTGTCAAAGGCAGGAGATCTTTGTTCTCTTTATGGAAATGGCTCACTGGCTCAGCCACCTTGAGGGTGCCCGATGTTGGTCTCTCAGACAGGGACACAGTCCTATTTTACATCTTGGAACCCTTAACCACGCTTCTCGCTTGGACTCTTAAGGATAAATATCTGAAAGACCCGTCCAAATGCAAAGATGATGATGATGACGTCAATGATGATAGCGGTGACAATGCTGACAGCATTCCTAGCATTCACACTGCATGTCTCCCATTTGACCCGAGTTCAGGCACCGCATCGCCTGCTACTCAAGAAACCCTACTTCATTATTACACAACGACAGGAGGTGGATTTTATTATGCCCCTTTCACAGCCGTGGAGCTGAGACTCAGGGAGATGAAGGAACTTGCCAACGACCAGGCAGGAAGCTAGTGTCACGGGCGGAGCGTGGGCGCACGCGCTCAGCATGGCCCTGGTGGGAAGAGCAGCCGGCGCCCCCCCTCAGAGCCGGCCTGGAGCTTCGGGTCCTCATCCGAAGGGTCTCGGTTTCACTTTTCTAATGTTTGCCCCTGTGAAGGCTTTGCTGTCAGAAATGACGTTCTGTCTTTTCTTCCTTCAATGCGTTTATGTCTATGTCTGTGGCCAGGTCCACATCCATACCTGTTCCTGTGGCTATATTTATACCAATACCTACACCTCCATCTATACTATCTGTATCATTATATCTATCTCTATATCTATATCTATGTCTATGTCTATGTCTATGTCTATGTCTATGTCTATGTCTATGTCTATATCTATACCTATATCTAGCTATATCATGTACGTCTATATCTATATTATGTCTACATCTACACCTATATCTATACCAATATCTATAAATATATTTTAACTTATTCTAAACCAGGGTTCTCACCTTTGTGACTACTGACATTGGGGCTGGATACTTCTTTGTTGTTAGGGGCTGTCCTGGGATTGTAGGATGTTCAACAGCGTCCCTGGCTGTACCCTTTAGACGCCAAACAGTACCCACCCCCCACCAGCTGTGTAAAACCCAAGGTCTCTAGACATTGCCATCTGCCCCCAGGAGAGAACGTTACCTCCCCCGCCAAGAGCCGCCTGCTAGAGCACCAAGAGGACAGAGCAGGCGCTGCCTCAGGTCTGGCTGAGGCTGACACCACAGAGCTCCAAGGACCTCCACCTTTCAAAGCAGCGAGCTGCTTCTGCTGGGCAAGGTTTCCAGAGGAAAGGGCTCAAAACCCATGGCTGTCCCCATGGCCCCCACCAAAGAGGCAACTCCAGGGAGACACCCGCCAAGTGAGGCCGCCTTCACCCCCACGTGTAGCCCAGGTCCCGACGTCTCCCCTGGCCGCCTCTCCCGGCTGCTCTGGGCCTGTTCAGGAAGGGGATGGCAGCGCCCGTGGTCCCCTCATTTATCATTTTAGTCATTTTGTTTTTCACTCCACAAGCTACCCTGTCCCTATCTAATCAGGGGGCTGCTTCCTGTGTTTGTTCCCTGCCATTCGTGCTGCTGGAGCGATTTTTATCATCAAACAGAATGAAAATAGAACGTTCGGAATTGGCACCCCTCTCCCGTCGCGAGGCCACGGGCCGGCCAGTTGGCTGGGGCAGAAGATACGGAAACACGAGCCCCAGGCGTGTATTGTCTGCAGGACAAATACCAAAGCCAGCCTCCTGTTCCCTTCACATGGCCGCCCCTCCAAGGATCACAATAATGATGCAGTCTGTTTAAACCTAAGGACATGTATTTACAAGCACTTCATGGCCATGCTTCCTGGGGAGCTGGGGGGATTCCGCGGGCTGATGAATGAGTTCCTTCTGCCCTCTGGGATGTGCATTCCCCTCCCAGGGTGGCTCTGGGCTGCCTCCCTGGCCAGCGCCTCCGTCTGGAAGGAGCCGCGGCTCTCGGGGCCGCGGGGGAATGGCGGTGTGGGGTGAGCTCGCTGACTTCAGTTTTGGGGGCGAAAGGAAGAGTCCGTGCCCCGAGTGCCTCCAAGAGACTGTCCCTGTGGGCTCCTCCTTCTCCTGGTGGGAGAAGGGGTGGCAGTGGCCCACCTGCTTTGGCGCCATGAGTCCCTCTGTGTGGTGGGTCGAGCTCCTGTGTCGAGCGCCTGCTGGGTGCCGGGCACCAGGAGAGCTGGCGTTAAGGGAAGAGCCAGAAGCTGGCGACCAAGAGGAGAAGGCGTTGTCTCTGTGTAGCAGTCAGTGCCTTAATCTTCAGAGCTCACCACCCTTCCCTTTCTCGTACATCTTCATTGGCAAACCCTGCTTCTCCCTCTCTTCTTCTTCATTCAAAAAAAAGTGACCTTGAGTTCAACACGTCAGTGATCCAGTCGTGATGTCCTTCTCAGAACATTCCGAAATCCAAACCTGATCGCTTGTCTTCGTGGGCGCGTCCACCCAGGGCGAGGCAGAGCCAACGTGCAGACACCTCCTAACCTCTTCCTCGCTTTAGAGTGGCGAGATGAAATACGGGATGTCCGTGGCGTTAGAATCTCCCATAAATAACTACGATTTTTTGGTATAAGTGTGCCCCGATGATGGCATGGGACATCCTAACCCTAAAAGGAGTATTCACTGTTCACCTGGAATTCAAATTGAACAGGAAGACCTGTCGATTTACTTGTGAAATCAGGCCCCGCCACCGAACATCCGCTTTCATAGCAGACCTGTGAGGGCAGTAGCCTATGTAATCTCCCATGTTGTCATTTCAGGCCTGGGTGACAAAAGAGGTGAGACTTGTGGACTGGTAAGATCTTGGGAGGGGGCTGGGAAGGGGGAAAGAGCCTTTCTTTTGTCGTTAAAATGACACCCCGATCTTTTCTACTTCAGCCTGGGGAGACAAGCAGCAGGTACCGAAGTGAAGACACGTCAGGGAGCCAAAAGCTCCCACGGTTTGGGATGATAACCCCCGAG